>NW_015542410.1:1655711-1661330 GCF_001515605.1 Sinocyclocheilus anshuiensis | reverse complement strand
TATATTATATCTGTCATATGTTAATCATATGTTAAATAGCTAGAGGAGACCCACAAAGTAGCTGTTCAAAATAAACAATACTCACTTAATTCATTAATGCTTAGTGCTGTTTCTACAGCCATTGATTGACCCTCACTGCTGATTGGTAAAGTACTGAAGAGCTTAATTATAGCAAACATATTCCTAGTGAATATGTTTGACAGCTTAGCTAACATAACAACTTTAATGAGGAAAGCCTGTGAAGTGTCATTTCATGCTCGTTTACTGAAAGCTGCAAGAGGGTATTTCTAGTTTAATACTTTGATTAGTAAATTGCAATTGCCCTTTACAATCTGTCACCAGATTCAGGTATTTCAGTAGTGCCCTTTAAAGACTGTGGTTGATTCATTACACAATCCTTGTGAGAAGAACAATAGCTGTGTAAGTGATTTTAATTAAAAACCCAAACCTGATATTAAAAAAAAGTTTGAAAGTATAATTCAAATGCGATGCATTTTACTGTAAACACAGAATCTCACAAGGATTTGAGATGATCAACCTAAGAATGGTTGCTTGGTGAGCTCATGAAGTCAAGAATAACCAAAAAAATCGATAACGGGGCCTTGGTTGAGCCATTAAGAGCATCAGTGCAACATGTCGACAGCACATAAATTACATTAGAAGTGTTTGCTCCATTCAAAATAAGGGGTTAACAACCACAGGCCTATATCAGGCACTTGACCCATATTATTTAGCATGCATTTTGTCCTCTCTCCTCTGCTTTTCGGTCACTGTAAAGTAGACACTATTTATAGCCAAACACACTAAATATGCCATCCACGCTCCTCTCTAGAGCATATCAGATAGTAGGCCAATTCCAGTGCCACAACTTGAAGACATATGAGTTTTTAGTTCTTTAAAAATTAAGTATTTCTATAAGAGTTGGTTAAATTTAGTTACTCGGCACGGGTTTCCCTAATTACCCAATGTATCCCACTCTTACACTTTCTGCAATAGCTTTATTATGTGAAAGAAATCTTCCATCCAGACTCTCTGTTCCTTTGCCATGACAGCTCAATGACAATCAAAGGTCAAATACAGCAGCATTTATTTATTTATCACTCCATCAGCTGCCTCGGTTTGTTTTGATACTGCGCTCTCGTCTTAATGGGCGGACGGCATCGTAAAACACGTTTAAGAGGAACAATTCAGAGTCTTCTCTCCAGGGTAGTTAGCCTGCCTGCCATCTCACGGTTACAGAAGAATATTAATCGTGCCAAAACACCCTCAATTTGTCATAGACGGCTGTGTTAACGCATAACCGTTTGGTGGGAACAGGTGCCCACTGGTGCCGTTGACTTTGTAGAATTTGACCTACATGTGAGACGCATTCAGCCGGCTCCACGTCACACCAGAGCGCTTTTTGCGCGCGAGCACCTCTGATCCTAAAAACACCCTCTTCGGTTAACCTGGCTGCATGTACGTACACGCTCAAACCTGTGAACTGCTTCTGTTTCCACACAAACAGCTCCTGACGTGACCTTAGCACAGTGTCAGATATTGCGAGTCGTTCTGGAGGTGCATCGAATGCAATCGTACGCTCCAAAAATTCCACGTTGTATCTTTAAAACCACTCTGTCTGCACCAACCGCATGCACGCGGACACACATGGCTATCAATTCCAGGCACACTAACAGCTCTCAAAAGCTAACACCTCCATCCCAGCTTCCCACAAGCAGCGTGCCGAATCACTGTCAAAGCCTGGAGGACAAACGGCCTTTAACCAGAAGGTTTCCATAGAAACACACACGTTTTTCTCCGAGAGGGGGGATGCTCCTCTACCCCTGGCTGGTCTCCTTTCAACCTGGAAAAGAAAGGCAATCAAAACAGAGAGGGTCTTACTGATGGTGCGGGAGCCGATACAGCCCATGGTGTCTCAGCGAGGGCCGGTTTGTGAACGAGGAACGAGAGCCACCCTCTCAGCAGACATTCTCTCCTTCTCTCTCTCTCTCCTCTTCTTCTTCTCCGCGTCTCTGACTCTCCCCTCCTGTCTCTGTAAGGCTGTATGCGAGAGCAAGTGTGTGTGTGTGCCTCCAACCCGCTCTCACCGTCATCCACCCTCCCTCCCTTCCTCCCTCCTTGCCTCGCTGCAACCCCCTCATACTCTCTGGTGAGCCGAGATATCAGAGTTAGTCAGTCACTAAGTCAGTGTGTCTGTGAAACGGGAGAGAACCACCATCACCGGCCACTTATGTTCCCATAAATCCCTTTATAATTGATACTACTGGTTGTTGTATCAAACAACTAACAATGACATTGAGAAATGTCAATGACAACAAGAGGAAAGAGCATCGATCAGAAGTTCCACGCAATTCCCTGGAGTTCCCGCATCAATATCTTGAGCAATCGTATACGGGGCATCTCTTTTCTTTGGTTCTCTCCATTATCGCTTGACAATGCGGTGCATCTGTTTCCCCACCCAGTTCTGCCGCCCCTCCCTTGCTCTTATTTTCCTGTTGCGTTTGCACTCCCGAAAGCATGTACAAACATCTGTTTATCCCTCCTGATCTCTCGGACTCCCTCTCTACTTGCTTTCTCACCCCTCCAGCTCAAATCGAAGAGTTTTGCACATCTATATAGAACCGGCTCATCATGTTTGCTTGTCATGTCCAGTGTGTCTGTGGAGAGCCGTAACCTTGAATATACCCACACACACACACACACACATGCATGCTGCGCACTCTCCCTGCCTCAAGCAAGCAAGGTTTCTTTCTTCTCCTTTTTTTAAACACATTCTGTCACTGCATTCCACCAGCGCTGCCAGAAGAAGAACCTTTGAAGAGAAATGGAGAGGGCTAACCCAGGAGGTGTGCTTTGAAACATATTAAGAACCGTGAGGCTGAATTAGTATTCAGGAGGAAGAGAGAGAAAGAGAAAGAGAAAGAGCAAGAGCGATGAGGAGAGGAAAGAAGGGATGACAGGGATGGGAGGAGGAAAGAAAGGATGAAATATGTATGCGTGTGATAATATTACAGGGGAGCTGTCCAAACAGATGCCGGGGTTGACTGCTTTTCCGCTTCGAAAATCTGTTTCGATATGTATGATTCTCCAAGCATTTCATTTAACACTTTTCACTTGGTGTTATATTGATTCACATCAAATCTACAATATGTTTTATTTTCTAAAATAAACTTTTAGGTTTAAATTGAGTGCCTTTGCACATTCTTAGGAACTTACACTTTATAACACATATACACATACACAAACAGTATAGGAAGAGTGAGGTGAGCTTTGTTGCCCCCCAAACTGCATGATATTTGATCCTATATTTAGAAATGGCCCATTATTTACATTTAGTCATTTGGAAACTTAGAAATGACAAATATGCTAAATTAATACAAACATCTGTCATTAAAATGATTACATGTATATAATAATCAAAATGAGGCCTATGTAAATAAATCCAATAACAATTTTTCCATAAGACTCAATAGATAGATCGAGGACAGGAAGATAGATAGATAGATAGATAGATAGATAGATAGATAGATAGATAGAGGACAGGAATATTTTTTAAAGACATTAATGCTTATTTTAATCATTAATATTAGTTAATACTAATTAATTCAAGCAAGGATGCATTAACTTAATCAAGAGTGTCAATAAAGACATTTACATTGTTACAAAAGATTTGTATTTCATATAAATGTTCTACACATAAAAAAAATCCTGAAAAATGTATCACAATTTCAACAAAAATATTAAGTAGCACAACTTTTTTTTTTTTTTTTTTTTTGTAGTACCAAAAATTTTTTTCTGAATGATTGTGTGACACTAAAGACTGGAGTAATGGCCATCACAGGAATAAAAAACATTTTTGAATATACTAAAATAAAAATAAAACGTATTTTATATAATATACGTTATATATATATATATATATATATATATAATACTAGCTTACAATATTATTGTTTTGCTGTATTTTTGATCAAATAAACAGATGAGCATAAAAGAGTTCTTTAAAAACATGAAAAAATTATTTAATCCTACCTCTTCTCCTATACATTTTTCTTGTGATGAAAATGTGTTTACTTAGCATCAACTAAAATTATTTTGCAACAGATCTTGTTAACAAGTTACGTTAACACAGTTCAGCTTAATCGACAGAAGCAGACACAGTCAAAACACCATTGATAGCACATCAACATATCAACACCTTCAGAAATTCAGACACCCAAAGTGACTACACTTCACACTATACAAATGACTCTACACAAATCAATGCCTCAACTTTCCCCAACTTAAAAAAGGAGGTGTATACCTGACACTGAGGGAGATAAATAGAGAGGAAGAGGGAGGGAGAAGGCTCATCCTGACATCACAAAACCAACATTGGGACACCATATCATCATTTATTTATGCACCCAACAGCTTGCCTGAAGTTACAGGAGGCTCTCTCAAAGGGTGAGTCATCCTTTTCTCACTCTCTCTTTCTCCATCTCCCTCCCTTTCTCCACCCTATCTCTCATTTTCAAAGCAGCCACTGACATCAAATTCACCTTTGAGACTGGGACTTTCTATGTCTCCCTTGCATATTTTGATTTGTGTGTGTCTGTCTGCACACATAATAACACATCATTTTAGTATAACTGTATATGCAGCATGCCAGCATCTATAATTTGAAGGTTACATGCTGCTATTTAACTTTACATTATTGTTGCGTACTTTTAGGCTACATTACATTCTAGTATAACTTGCATAACTATAAATAGCGCTGAACATGTACTGACCTCCCAATGTGCTGTGCAAGGCATGATGATGGGGTAAAAGGCTCTTAACAATCCCCATAGCAAACTGCAGTACAGCAGCTGCAAATCCGATTTCTTCCCTCTACATTTGCACAGTGTGAGTACATCAGACCTGCGCTGTGCCGACAGAGCTCTAATTCAGACAGAGAGCCAGGCTCCGGCCCGGCTCTATTCTGCCCTTGGCCGCGATCAATAACTCCATGTTAGACCAAAGTAATTCAGCAGGGTTTTATTCACTCTGAAACATTTATTTGAGCCTCTGAGAACGTGAATCACCCAGAGCTCACAGCCCTGTCACTTTGTACTTGTGCAGGGGCTTTATAGTTTACTTGATCTTCACATGGGTTCGCTTGAAAGGGTCAGTTCATGTCTATTGTTGATCTTCTGAAAATATATATAACCTCCACCATGCATGTAGCCATCTGCATGTGCCCTGAAACGCCTGTTTGGCCGAATGACTGAAAGTTCAATGTAATTTGCTTCTAGTCTATCCAAAAGATATTTAGGTAAAATAAGTTTCTGAATTTTCTGCCTTTATTTTGTAATATTATTTATAGGCATTATAGGTTTTAGGCATTATTTGGCTATAGAAATGAGAATAGGAAAATGGGACCAAAAGAATATAATGTAATATAATAGGCCTTTAATAGAATAGAATAGAATAATGTTTACATATATGTATATTTCTTTTTTCTTCTCAGCCAATGTATAGATTTCAGTAGAATAGAATAGAATAGAATAGAATAGAATAGAATGTATTGTATGTGGCTGAAGAGATGGCTGAATCTGTGAACATAAAAGTAAAAAATATATAATTTAGTGAAATAAA
>NW_015542410.1:1642721-1655660 GCF_001515605.1 Sinocyclocheilus anshuiensis | reverse complement strand
TTTGCTCAAGGGAGCATAAATGCTTATTAGCATTGCCACAGTAATTTCTCCTTGAGGGAGACCACTGACAACACTCCCTAAACAGAGAGAGTGCTCCCTTAATACTTCATACGATACGTGGGTGATAGTGAGGCAAAATTATACCAGTCACAGCTAGAGGAGACTTTGAGAGCTGCTTTATCTAAACCGACATTTATTCTGTGCCTGCTTAGGTTGAAAAAAAAAGTGCTTTTAAAAACGGAAAGGACTTCACAAAAAAGCGAAAAGAAATCAGCATGCAAATAACATCTTAAATTGTACTTTGCAAGCGATCATCTCGCTAGATCTTAATTATGTTAATCTACAGCAATTTTAGAAAATATGATTCAGCAGCACAGCTGATTCACAGACTACATAGTCCTGAATACATATGCGAGCGATTTTAAAATGAGGAAGCCTGTTTAGACATGCATCTCAATTGGGAAAGCAGCAGTAATTATGTTCTTTTGGCAGTCCTGTGGGGTGACATATTGTGCCAGCTCTCCTTTAAATGAGATTGAATATCCTCTCCAAACTGCACAACACAAATCTTAACTGCTGTATTATTGTCTGGCTGTCAGCTCCACTTCTGTTATGTGTTTATTGGGATAATGACTGACTGTACTGGGAGAGAGACTAGCTACTAACCAACACTCCCTGGAGCTCAAACTCCAGGTTCTCTTGCTAAACAGTTCAAAATCTATTGACTATTGCCCTCTTCTGGAGAAAAGTACTGAATACATGCCGGGAAAAGCTATGTGATAAAACCAATGGAGGCTTCAGAGAGAACAGACATTTAAACCTCTTTTGTTTATTTCTGTCAGGACCACTATCGTCAAAGATGACTGACAATTAGCATACAGTTTGGATTGGCGGTATGGGTTCTGGGCAAGAACTCCATCCATGCAGCCTAGCATAGATAAGAGCAGGGAGAGCAGCAATAACCCCCCAGGGTAAAAAGAACAGAACTAACCTAAATGTATTGCAGATATCATAAAAGTTCAATAATTTAATGTAACATTTTAGAAATTAGTCTGATTCAAAGGAGAATCAGAAGGCCGAATCCTGACTGAACAAGAGGAGTTGGGGATGGAGGAGTATAGGCTTAGATCTCTGCCACAATTCTGTGCGCGAAAGATCATATTTTGAGCGCACAAAAGTTCAAACTCAAAGAGTTTTGTGGAGAAAATGTTAGTTTCGCAAAAAGAAAAAAAGTATTCCGAGCGCACGAAAATCAATTTTGCATTTAAAATAAGTTTTTGGATGTGTGCAGACCTTCTCTTTTGCGCGTGCAACGTTTCACTAGCTTGCTCCCTTGATGCCCACTCTCAGTGCTCTCGGCTCGCTTGCTCAACACAACCCAGCGTTACAATATGCCATAATTCCAGCCAATCAGAGACGAGGCTGCTAGATTCTGATTGGCTGCCTTGACAACCATTCACAACATGTCTTGCATTACCAGGACAGCAGAAGAGGAAAAATACAGTGCATGCATAATTCTTATGCAAGTTGATATTCTGATTATATTTTTTTCCAAGCACATTTTACCAATTCCAAACAACATCAATCTTAATAACTACTATTAATCTTGTATTTAATCACTTATAATCTATATATTATTGTTCATGAAGGCTGGAAGTGAAAAACGCCTTATATTCAGGTGTGCATAATTATTAAGCAGGTTATCTTCTACAGATAAAATCTCGAGATGGACTAAAAATGAACTTACTGCCAGATTCTGGAAGATAAATTCTTCAAACAGTGGTACAAGAGGATGTGGTGCTGGTCCTTCAAGAGTCACTCTCAACTTATCTGTCTATAAAGCCTATCTATCTATCTATCTATATATATTTTTGCTAAAAGAGAAGGTCTGCACACATCCAAAAACTTATTTTAAATGCAAAATTGATTTTCGTGCGCTCGAAATACTTTCTTCTTTGCGAGACAAACATTTTCTCCAAAAAACTCAGTTCACGCGCCTGCAAAACGCACTTTTGTGCGCTCAAAATATGATCTTTCGTGCGCAGAATTGTGGCAGAGATTTAATCCCATAGAGGAGGGTAATTAGCTATTGAGCAAAGCAAAAGCTGGTGATAATACTGAAGGATCTTATATATGGGTGCTGTGATAGGATCCACGTCTATCCCTATAGGTAGACGTGGATCAGCTGATGCGAGCTTGACTAACATGACCTGCCAGAACTAACGCTACGCTTGATTTAGATGATGCTGGGAAGGACCTGAACAACACTAAAACAATCAAGTGATTTTGAAAAATGTAGGGGAAAGAAGGACACATTAAGGTCCTATGAAAGATTTCACTCAGTTATGGGTTTTAATGAATAGCAAAGACGTCTGAAATGTACATCTAACTCCAGAGGTGGACAGTAGTGAAGTATTTTTACTCTGCTTTAAAAGTACTTTTCAAAGTCTGTACTTTATCAGAGTGTTTTTCTTTAGAAAACTTTACTTCACAACAGTACAAAGCATAATATTGTAATTTTTACTGCACTATGTTTCATATTAAATATAATTTAATACTTAATTACATTAGAAATCTATTACTTTCTTACTTTTGCTCAAGTAATTGAAAGATTTACTTGAGTACAAGAAAGTACTACATTTTTAATGCTCTTAAGTATTAAAGGTAAAACAAACAACAACTTTTATTTATGAAATGTAGTGCAGTAAAAAGTATGACATTATGCTTTGGAGTGTAGTGAAGGAAAGTTTTCAAAAGAAAAACACTGATAAACTACAGATACTTTTTAAACTGACTAGAGTAAAGTAAAAAATACTTCACTATACTGTCCGCCTCTGTCTAACTCATGAAATTACTGAATAATAACCCCATGAATTACAATAAAAATTAAATTAAATATTCATTTAATATTTCTGTGCCAAATCTGGGGAGCATCTGAGCCCAATGGACTAATTTTATCTTTTCACTTCAAAATAAAAACTATATTTTCCCCCTTCAACATAATATTCCAGAGATTAATCCCATCACTTAACCTCAAAACTGTTTCGTCTGACTAAATTTTACAAATGTTGAGCATAGCCATTAATCAAATGCACTAAAATTAATAATAATAATAAAATCCTACAATTTGTTCCCAGTTTTTTACAACTACACTCATTGTGCTATTTCCCATAGCACATATCTCTGAACATCCAAAGAGGAGCTTTATCATTCTGTTTCAACTTTCAACACACTTTCAAAGTAGATAAATACGGTGGTCGAGAAGTGCAGAACAAATCACAATTCTGAAAACAAAATAACAAATTACAAACGCAAATGCAAGTCTAAAAAACAAAATAACAATTCAGAAAGCACAACAACAATTCAGAAAACATTATAACAAGTCAGAAAACACAATGACAAATTCGAAAACAAAATAACAAGTCAGAAAACACAACGACAAATCCGAAAACAAATTAACAAGTCAGAAAACACAACGACAAATCCGAAAACAAATTAACAAGTCAGAAAACACAACGACAAATCCGAAAACAAATTAACAAGTCAGAAAACACAACGACAAATCCGAAAACAAATTAACAAGTCAGAAAACACAACGACAAATCAGACAAACCGGAAAAGGTAGGTATAGTTTGAGACAGCGCCATTGGCTTGGGATTACTCACCGCTGACTGGACGAGACATCTGTCAATCAACGTATACAGGCTATGGAATAAAAAATATGGAGTGTATATTTACATTTAGTTAAAAGTGGCTGTAAATCATCAGCTCCAGTGGTGCAGATGGATAAGCGCTTTATTTGGCTTTTTGACACGATCGACCCGGGTTCGATCTCGCCTTTTGCCAAACTTTTTTTTCCACTTAGTGTAAATAGCATTTTGCTAAAAATACTGCTATTTTCACTTAGTGTAAATACAATCCATTGCTAATACGAGATTTGAAAAGGGAGGGGAAAAAAAGCTCGGCAAAAGGCGGGATCGAACCCGGGTCAATCTGCGTCAAAAAGTTGGTGACACACACTTATCCATCTACACCACTGGAGCTGATGTTTTACAGCTACTTTTTTCTAAATGTAAATAGACACCCCGTATTTTTTATTTCAGAGTAAGGGCTTTCTGACTTGTTATATTGTTTTTGAATTTGTCATTGTGTTTTCTGACTTGTTATAATGTTTTCTGAATTGTTGTTGTGTTTTCTGAATTGTTATTTTGTTTTTTAGACTTGCATTTGCGTTTGTAATTTGTTATTTTGTTTTCAGAATTGTGATTTGTTCTGCACTTCTCGGCTACCGTAGATAAAGGACATGAAAGAGGTCAACAGACAGCCCTCACTCATGACCCCTCCCCCTCATAGCCCCCCAGCCCAGGACTTCCGGCAAAACCGGAAGAACCTTTGTTTGTGTTTGTCAAAATGGCGGCTGGAATGTATCTAGAGCACTATTTGGACAGTAAGGCTATTGTCTTTGCTTCGATATCCATCCGCATAAATACATGTCTTCTGTGTTCATATTGTCCAGCATGTCTGCACGTTTCACATACACACACGGTTTACAATAAAACGACCGCGTAACGACACAAAACCGCGCTAATAAAAACGTCAGTACGTCAGACCATTGGTCTCTGAAGCTAATGGGCTAACTGTAAATATAAACAGTGTTATGATGGTAACGATGGTTTTGTAGTTTTGCTTGGTGGGTGCGGCACTGATAAACGTGACAGAATGTAATATTAAGTTACTGCTATTAAAATAATGATATATTGTCAATAAAAACCTGGCAATATTAAAGCGCAATGGCAAGCATTAAATAAGGTGACCAGATTTCTGAAATGAAAACCGGGGACATTTCCTAGTTCAGTGGTCAAAATATAATTGAAATCTCACTTGTGATTATTTACAAATGAAAAAAACGGGGACAATATATATGTGCGTATGTTTTTATTCTTTAATTGTTGTGGTTTCCATATATTAATATCATAATTAAAAATTACAATGAATGAAGTTTGAGGATCAAACTTACCCTATTTTATTAATAGGCCTACAATTCAACAAAAATCACACTATGAAAAGTGAATAGTAACCGTAGAGAGATCAAAATAGGATTATAACAAAATTATGACTTTACAAACCACATTAAAAATAAAACAATAAATATGAGAACATATGATAAATTAAACTGTATTTTACAAATATTTGTAACATTTTCTGACTGACTGAGTATAAAGTAATTACAACTTTTCAAATTATTTTTTTCCAAGTTATTTTATGCTTATGCTTTTGGAAATTGAACTGGATTTATTATTATGCAAAATAATAATAAATTATTGTTTTGCATTTTAGGCTAATTTTGACCACAAAGTATGTGCTTTCTGCAAGTGTTAATTGTTTAGTTTATTATTTTTTATATTATTCATATCGGTGTTGTGACGGCGAAAGTTTCAGGAATGTTTAATACTTTACTTTTAGTCATTTAGCAGATAATAATAATAATAATAATATAATACTGTGTGCAAAACAATCCTGCAACCTTATCATGCCTTGTTATGAAGTGCACACAAACAGTATTACTTTGTTTTAACATGTATAGTTAGCATGTGACTACCTTGAAACCAATAACTTTTGATAATAGCGCTCTGCTCTCGTCCAGGTTCTTCATGGCTACAGTAGCTCGCAGCGCCCTCTGCGGGTGAAAGTAACCGTTGTTTTGAACGTGCTGTAAAACGGGGACATTTCCGGGGACAGGACACCAAAAACCGGGACTGTCCCAGGAAAACGGGGACGTCTGGTCACCCTAACATTAAATGCTGTCTCTCAGGACAATCGAGCTGGCTTGCGCTCGTATAGATGGAGATTGTTTACTGTAGTGCTGGTTTTCAAATGCGCACAGCCTTATGGGTCTGTTTGATGATTTATATGTCATTCTGTCTCTTTAGGCATAGAAAATCTGCCCTTTGAACTGCAGAGGAACTTCCAGCTGATGCGAGATCTAGACCAGAGGACAGAGGGTGGGTCTAAACTATAGCCCTGCCTCAATACAGTAATATAGAATAATACTTTTAATTACATTTTCACACGTTTATATTTAATGTCTGGTTGCTTGAGATAGTAAGTGATTGTTTGTTTACATTTCTTCTTTGTCTAGACCTGAAAGGGCAGATTGATTCTCTGGCTCGTGAATACACAGCCAACGCTCGGACGTTGTCCTCCGAGCAGAAGCTCTCACTGTTAAGACAGATCCAGCAGTCTTATGGGAAGTGTAAAGAGTTTGGAGATGACAAGGTCCAGCTTGCGATGCAAACCTATGAGATGGTTAGTGTGAATTTGCATGTACTCCTTACAAATTACCTTTTATAACTATTGCAAATTCTGTTTATATATTACATTTTAACATAAATGTACATTACTATTTAAAGGGGTCATATGATGCGATTTCAAGTTTTCCTTTCTCTTTGGAGTGTTACAAGCTGATTGTGCATAGATAAGATCCCTGAAGTTGCAAAGACTAAAGTCTCAAAACCAAAGAGATATACTTTATCAAAGTTAAGACTCTGCCACGCCCCCCTAAAACGGCTCGTTCTAACACGCCCCCACATATCTACCTCACTATGTGGAAATATTTGCATAATGCCGCCCAAATGTGCACGCAAAGAAAGAAGGCGTGGTTTCAGTAACCGCAGTTAGTGTTGATGCAGCCATGTCAGGGAGACGCTGTGTGTTTCTAGGCGATAGCAATTTGGCCTTCCGAAAGTAGATGCATTTAGGAATCTTTAAGATTACTTACAACAGAACAGCAATGCATTTTATGGATGACCGTTTCGTGAGCCTAGGAGAGGAGGTAATTCTGACTTTGCTATGACAATCTGGCGCTTCTGAATCAGCTACTGTTTTGTTATTAGTTTAAGTATTTGCTATTGACTGTTCAAATGCGGAGTTTTGCGCATCGTGTGTGTGTGTGCGCGCGAGCGAGCGAGAGAGAGAGAGAGCACGAGAGGGAGAGAGAGAGCGAGAGAGAGCGCGAGAGAGAGAGAGCGAAGCGTTTGAGAGAGGCGGGGCATAGAGGACCTACAATAATGTACAGTATTTGAAAAATAATGTGTTTTTTGAACATTAAAGCATGTCAACATATTCTGTTACACCAAATACACAAAATAATGATCTTTAAAAAAGCATCATATGACCCCTTTAAAAGTGTGGGGTCAGTAAGAATTCTTTTAAAGAAATTAATATTTTATTCACCAAGGATGCTGATCAAAAATGGAAGTAAAGACATTTATAATGTTACAAAACAATCTGTTTGTTTAAACAGTGTTCTTTTGAACTTTAGATTTGTCAAAGAATAAAAAAGTATTAAGCAGCACAACTGTTATGAACATTGATAATAAGAAATGTTTATTGATCACCAAATCAGCACATTAGAATGATTTCAGAAGAATCAAACCTTTGAACAGTAGTATATATTATAGATATTGTAAAATAAATCTGTAATGTACATTTTGTTGCTTTATGACTCCATACGTCATTTGTTCTATGCATTAGGTGGACAAGCATATCCGAAGGTTGGATACAGACCTGGCTCGCTTTGAGGCTGACCTCAAAGAGAAACAGATAGAAAGCACCGATTATGACTCTACCTCCAGCAAGGGCAACAAGAGTAAGCTTCTTATGATAACTTCTTATGACTATTAGTGATGTTTTGGGACATGCACATCTCTTATGTGGATCTCTATATCTCAACAAAGTCTCTGATGGTCATTTATTGTTGTTTGAAGGTGACCATCGAGGACCCAAGAAGAAGGAGGTGACTCGCACTAGGTCAAAGGTGAAGAACTCTGATGATGACTGCAGCTCAAAGAGTGGTCAGAAGAAGGTCAAACTCACACAAGGGTGAGAATCACACACATTTTCTATTATAATTCTTTTTTATTTGTAAAGTGTGTCATTTTTGAACCACCAGAATTGCAGTAAAATCTGCTTCCTCTTTGCAATTAACATTTTCAGCTTTGTACTCTTCATACATATAAACTACTGTTCAAAAGTTTTGATTTTTAAATAAATTAATTTTTATTCAGCAAGAATGCATTAAGTTAATCAAAAGTGACAGCAAAGATGTTACAAAAGATTTCTTTCTCTGTTTCACAGAGTTTGTTCTTACGAACGTTCTGTTTATCAGAGAATCCTGCAAAAAAAAAAATAAATAAATTCAAAAACTATTAAGCAGAGCTACTTTCAACATTGATAATAATAAGAAATGTTTCTTGAGCAGCAAATCATATTCGAGTAATGATGCTAAAAAATCACAGGAATAAATGACTTATAAAATATATTAAAATTACGGAGCCCCGCACATGACATGCAAGAAAAAATAAATAAATCGTGCGCACGATTTACTCATTCATTCCCTCGATGTACTAAAACGTGCACACGATTACTATTTAGTTCCCTCAAGTTGCTAATTCGTTCCCTCGATTTGCTAAATCGTGCGCACAATTTACTAATTGGTTCTCTCGATTTATAAATCGTGTGCACAATTTATAAATCGAGGGAACGAAATAGTAAATCATGCACACGATTTAGCCTACTATTTTTTTCCTACATGCCTTGTGCCAGGCTCCGTATAAAATAGAAAATAGTTGTTTTAAATTGTAATAATATTTCACAATATTACTGTTTTTGTTGTGTCTTTGATCAAGTAAATGCAGCTTTGGTAAGCATAAAATATTTATTTCAAAAAGATTTTTAAAAAATCTTACTGGAGCCTCCCACCATGTACATAAATATTTATGAAGTTGTTTTCAAATACATTTTTAACGTTTAGAAAAAGCAAATGGTTCGCTTTTTGCCCTACAGTCCAGGCAACATCGTTTTTTTCTTTTCACCTTTCTAACCGCTTCTGTCAATAAAAGAAGCAAAATGCACCAAAATAAAATAAATACATTCCAAAATCTAATACAGTTTTAATCAAACTGTCTTCCAGCCCTGAGTTTTCAACCCCGGCTGTGAACTTTGGGAACGTGCACCCCTCGGATGTGCTGGACATGCCAGTGGACCCCAACGAGCCCACCTATTGTCTCTGCCACCAGGTTTCATACGGGGAGATGATTGGCTGTGACAATACAGACGTGAGTTTCCTTTCTCATCCAAAGTCGACAAGCTCACAGCCTCTCATACATTATTGCTGACATAGATAGATATTTATTTTATTATTTCATTAGATTTATATCCCCTTTACAAGTTAAAATGGAGATTAAATAAATGTCTAGTCATAGGCTGTAAACTCCATTCCCAGACTGCAGCATTATATTACAGCAGATTCCTGTACATTTATCTTCAGAGCTGTGCTTGTGGTAAACGTGTGTGTGTTTCTCTTTCTTTAGTGTTCTATCGAGTGGTTCCACTTTGCCTGTGTGGGTCTGACCACCAAACCCAGAGGGAAATGGTTTGTAGTCATGTGATTTTTGCCCTTGAAACTGATGCAAGTCAATGCTGTCGGGCAGCAGTGTTAAAACAGACATTTTATTCTGAAGTAACTCACTAATTATAGCATCAGTGAATATACATGTATATTTCAACATTGGCTTTGTTGTTTTCCTTCTACATCAGGTACTGCCCAAGATGTTCACAGGAGCGGAAGAAAAAATGAACATGCAAAACAAGAGAATTCACAGAGAGGGAGGTAGAGGCAGACACAAGGGTTGAAAGTGTTTTTAAGGCCCTCCATAGACACTAATATAGATCCACTCTCTGCTAAATCTGGTGCTTGTCATCCTCTTTTCCATCTTCACATCCCTCTCTCAGCCAGACAGTAAGAAGGGCTGACGGGTGAACATGAAGGAGGTGTAGTTCTTAATTTATGTGCTCAGTAATGAAGATGACTTTTGTTATGGAGTGTTTTTATTTGTTTTGGTTCTGCATTTTTTATATTCTTATATTTTCGGTTTGTTTGTTTGGATTGTCTTTTTTACAACTCGTTTTAAACACATGAACTCAGCAGTCTGGGGGCATATCAGGAGATCTCGCAGTTCTTTGTCGCGCTCGTGATTCCAGGTGGTCTCAGACTGGATCATTTCTGTCAGTATATCCTTCTCAGATGGGATCATTTCCTACTAGTCTCCAGTTTTTTTGCCTTTTAACAGACAAAAAGGGGAACAGGTCCCAGATTAGACTGAAACTGATCCCTTATCTAACTTATTTTCTCATTGCAATTTTCATAAAAGGGCAACAGTTATCAACTTACCTCGCCAAATCTGAGATGTTTATTTGACAAACCAGCAATTACAAGAAAATAGCTGCTCAATGGGATTATTTAACTTGATTTTTACACCTACTCAGCCTTTTCCGCTCTCTCTCTCTTTGTCTTGCATTCACAAATCCTGCACTTGAAGACCACCTCTTCACTTCAGGTCCATTCCACAACTGTAGAATTCAATGCAGACATTGTTTTGGTGCTTATGGTCACACACTAGTTGGATCGTATTAAATCGATCATATTCCAGACTGTTGAAAAGCATTAACTCAGCATGTAATATTATTCAGTTGACACCCTGGTCATTAAATGCATTTGGTGTTTTCTTTTGTAACCTATGAATTAACTCTAGGATTGCTGTGCGTTCAGCAACAGGGTTCTTTGCGACTGGATTTTGGTGCTTATGAATATATTAAAGGTAATGATGTGTATGGTTTGGCTAAATGCGTGAATTACACAGCATCGCTTACAATGGTTCTCAGTCATTGTGTTGACGTCGTTAAAGCAGTATGATACTTTTTGCGAGATGTCAGAAATCAAATGTGTTGATATCAGCTTGTATTTAAGGTTCGGTTGTTTTAATTAAAGAATTACAGGTATGTCAGACAATGCAAAACCTGGTGCTACACAGTGCTTGTTGCCGGTTCTGAATGATTCTATTGTCTGGTGTACGATGAAGGGTTTGTGTCACATGTTTTATTTTTGCCTTTGTCATGTTGCTTTGTGATTTGGCTGTTCCAGATATTGTAGAGTACTGTACTAATGTCAGATATTGGGTCTGGTGTCTTCCACGCTGAACGAACAATGCCTGATTCTGAAAGCGTCCTTGTGTCTGTTGGTCATTATTTCATTCATTCTGGCATTTTTGAATGCTGTTGTCTGAAAAGTGTCATGAACATAAAGTATTTCAAGTCATCTGAGAATTAAAAATAATAATACTGAAGTGTTCATAAATAATATAGTAAATGGAATTCATTTGATAAGCTGAAAAAGTGGGGAGAAAAACTTTATAAGCTGAATTTTCAGCAGCCATTACTTTTTGATGCTCAAGAAATGTTTGTTATTTTTGTCAATGTTGAAAACAATTGTGCTGCCTAAAATTTTTGTGGAAAACTTTTTCTTTAAGTTCTTAAAGAATGATTCATGAGTCAAAAAACAATTTCAAATAGAAATCTTTTGCAACATTATAAATATTTTTGATCAATTTAATACACCCTTGTGGAATAAAAGTAACACTTTCTTTGCCAAAAAAAAAAATAATTTAAACTGTAGTGTATAAAATGGCATAGGCTCTGAAATATCTATAAAGGCATTGCACAGTAATGTTAAGTCCGCTACAGTGTGATACTGCATTGCAGTTCTCATACAAACCGCTGGAAGCACTCTATCACTTATAAGAGATCCACTTTGTGCAGTGCTGCAGCGATGCTGCCCTACGCTCTTTATGGTCCTGATGCTGCTAAAGTGCCTCCATGGACTTTATTGTAAATCTTTTCAATAGCACATACTGTTGGAAATTATATATTATATATAAATATATTCCTACATTTGGAAAAAAAAAAGGCAACATGAACAGCTAGAATGCACCTTCACTAACATACTGTACACATATGGGGTGTGGCTGCCTAACAGCATCATTAGTTCTTACTGCTGTCTAGTGACACTCAAGGGAATTGCGTTATTATTAACTGCAAACTTTGAAGTTTGGGTGTACTGACAACTGCATCACTTAAATTAGAAATAAATGAATTAAATTATTTCTGTCTGTACACAGGTAGTTATGCACTTATATAGTCTTTAAAAACGTTTGCTTGCTGCATGGATTAGACACGTTGATCTAGGTGTGCTGGACTGTGCATTTCTCATTTATTGAGCTGTGCAGATGAGCAAGATGCCAAGCAGAACATCATTCTAGCCCCCATGGGGACTGCCAAGGCTTTTGGCAAAGTCATCTCAGACCTCAGTGAGTGTATGGGCACTTATAACAAAGACTGTGTAAATGGAAGCAGTACAATTTAATGGAAGAACTTTCCTCAGAGGAATGTGCACTTCACTCATTTATATAGGCAGACAGACTACTGGTCAAAATGAATCATTTGGAATAATTCAGACTTTTTAATGTTTTGATAGAAATCTCAATTGCTCACCAAGTCTGCATTTATTTGATCAAAAATACAGTAAAACTGTCAAATTGTGACATATTAATACAAATTAAAATGTCTGTTTTCTGTTTGAATAAATTATACAATGTAATTGATTCCCTGTGATGGCGAAGCTGAATCTAATATGCTGATTTGGTGCTCAAGAAACATTCATTATTTTCAATGATAAAAACAGTTGTGCTGCTTAGTATTTTTTGCCATTCAAATATGTGATGTATGAGTTTTATTCAGCAAGTGCATTAAATTGATCAAAAGTAGCATTAAAGACATTTAGACATAAGATTTCTATTTAAAATAAATGTTGTTCATTAACATTTCTGTTGATCAAAGAATCATGAAAAAATATATATCATGGTTTGCACAAAATATTAAGCAGCAAAATTTGTTTTCAGCACTGATAATAATAAGAACCATTATTAATAATTGAACACTAAATTAAATTACAGGTGCATCTCAATAAATTAGAATGTCATGGAAAAGTTCATTTATTTCAGTAATTCAACTCAAATTGTGAAACTCGTGTATTAAATAAATTCA
>NW_015542410.1:1625997-1642049 GCF_001515605.1 Sinocyclocheilus anshuiensis | reverse complement strand
ACAGTGTTGCCAACTGCTTTCAATTGAAAGTAGCTAAAACTGGTAGCTAAATGTCACTAGATGACATCACAATGGCAAATTCACTGATCTATATAAAGATGAACGTAGATCAGTGGGCAAGATGAGAACTTAGATAAGGTTTGTCCAAGCAGTTGCTATATTTGTCCCTAAACTTTTGAAAAAAGTCTCACGGGGAAGTCGCTAAATCTAGCTACAAAGTAGCTAAATTGGCAACACTGGTGGCTTACCCTCCTTGCGAAGGGTGTCAACGATTGTCTTCTGGACAACTGTCAGATCAGCAGTCTTCCCCATGATTGTGTAGCCTAGTGAACCAAACTGAGAGACCATTTTGAAGGCTCAGGAAACCTTTGCAGGTGTTTTGAGTTGATTAGCTGATTGGCATGTCACCATATTCTAATTTGTTGAGATAGTGAATTGGTGGGTTTTTGTTAAATGTGAGCCAAAATCATCACAATTAAAAGAACCAAAGACTTAAACTACTTCAGTCTGTGTGCACTGAATTTATTTAATACACGAGTTTCACAATTTGAGCTGAATTACTTAAATAAATGAACTTTTCCACGACATTCTACTCTATTGAGATGCACCTGTAATTTCATTAATAGTAATAATTGAGCAGCAAATCAGAATGATGGCAGAATTGTGACATGGGGTAATGACTGAAGTTCAGCTTTGTCATCACAGGAATAAATTACATTTTAAATATCTTAAAATAACATATTTTAAATTGTAATAATATTTCACAATATTGTTATATACTCTATATTGCCGGTAGTGTAAATAGATATATCACATCCAGTGAATCATGTTGAAGTGACTGAAATTCATTTATGTTTCACGTATATGGCTATATTTCAAAACTTAGTCAAGCAACAGACATTACTGTCTTGTGATCACATTCAGCAAGTGCTGTTCACTTTCCATTATAGTGATTATACATGTTCAACTTCTGGTTGTTTGCTTAAATATAATCTGACACTTGGTTTTCTTGGCATTTCACATTTCAGTGCCTGATGTGTCTGTCATGGAGCTGCCAGTGGACCTGCAAAAGCCTGTAATCATCCCTTCATCTCCCCTCTTATAATCTCAGCTCACTTTCCACAGCATCTCATTATGTGTAGAACTAGCTGTGATGAGTCACTGTGGACAGTCTCTCTTCTATGTGCTCTATGATAGAAGAAAAGTTTCTTCTATCATAGAGCACACAGAAGACAATAACTTCATTCTTTTGTTTTGTCCTAACAGCAAAAATATGGCTTTTGGCAACTTGTTTGTCGTAATGCTCTTTTATTTACCGACTGACCCCTTTCTACACTAATTAGATGAGTGCGAGGAGGTTAAGAAGGTAAGGAAACCAGCTGTCGCTCCATGAAAGCAGTAGCAGACTGACCATCTGGAGCACAGATAATTCCCAATGGGCCGATCCACCTGTAAACTGTGCCCCCAATAAATAGAAAAAGACATGTATTGCATGTGCTTTCATATTTAAAGGCCCTTTGACTTAGTTGGACAAATTATTAATGTGATTTCTTTTTTGTGAATAATAGTTTTTCAATGGTAAAAAAAGCACTGTGATGTCATGTTAAAGATGCATATGTTAATGAAGGGGAGCTTGCAGTGTCACACAATGAAGTCCTCTGTTTGCGTTTATCTGAGTCCTGCTTGTTCTACCATTCAGCTGTAAAGCACTTTGTAAACAGTGTTTACTGTGCTGTATGGATAAAGCTTTACTGTATAGATACTAATAATTGGGCTTTGGATATATTCTGTTGTAAAATTATAACTTTTTTAAACATTGATTAAAATTTGATTTCATATCTTTACCTGTGTCACAAACCCAGAGTTTCAGTTTTAAACTATGAAAATCCATTATAAAAGTACTTTTCCTCTCATACATTAGTGTACTTTGTTACTAAGAAGACAAAAGTGTCAAGAAAGCACAATTAAGATAAAATATGAGACATGTGACCTTGAAAAATCAAGGTAATGGAATTTGTGAGCAGAGTATTTTTATAGTGTGTCATTTCAAATCACAAATTGTACAAAAATTGTGAATATTGTGCAAATAGAAAAATATGTGAAATATTATGTAATTGTGTCCGTTTTTTGTGGGACATAAAATAACTGACAAAATCTTATTCCAATCCATACACCTTTAATCTGACCAACAGAATACTGCCAGATGCAATACATAATATGTTGTGGAAATAGCATTTTGGTGAAACTATTTTTTTTTTAAATAGTTTTAAAATAGTTACTAAATTTATTAATCTTTTCCACAGGTCCACAGGGCCAAAGGTGTCTACAGATTAAAAAACCTGTATGCATGGAAAAAAAAAAAAAAAATATATATATATATATATATAATATATATATGTAAATGTTTTGCTATTTTATCTAAATGTTATTCTCATAAATGGAAATTTTCCGCCAAAAATATTATTTTTAAAAAGGAAATTGAACACTGCTCTGTCTATCTGTAAAAACCTGCAACTCCTTTAATATTCTTATTTAGATGTATAGCCATGGTATTTGATCTTGATGATGTACAAAACCAATAAAACGTCGAAAAAATAATATTGTTACAGTTCAGATTGTTCACGCTCAGTCGCGTTTTGTATCACGGTGCTGTCGCCAAATTACATCCAGTGACGTAACGGTACACCTTGACTACCGTAAATCCCAGAAACACAAACGCACATTCAAAATGTTGAGCTTAAATATTGCACAATAGAATATAATCTAACACAATCCCTGGTGTTAAATGTGTTATTGCGTAGCATCGATTAAACTAAACACGTTGAATTGTGCTAAAATAAACAAAGTGTCGCGCTGCGCAAGAGTCAGGCGCTTCTACTAACCGATCACGGTATGAAGGAGCCGCAGTTCTCCTTTAATGTTTATTTCTGCTCTGGAGCCGGAGCTTGGCCGTTCCGCTACGAAGACGCGTTTAATCTCCTCTAAGATAATAAACAACGTCTGGTAAGGTACTGTTATAACAAATGGCATGCAAATACGCGTAATGCGTCCTTGTGTAACATTATAGACTGTCACAGTCATAATCAAAGGCTTGAGTTTTGATCGGATTCATTCATTTGGTCCCACTTAATCGGACAAGTGTTCCTTCGCTTTGTTAACTTCAGAGGATCGGCTTCGAAAGCACACGGTTAAATCAGTGTTCATGCCGGACTTTGAGCATTTCAGATTTTCCTACTCCAGAATGAATCCTGTATTGGGGGAGAACGTGTATCCGTTCCAGCAGAACCAGGTGACGGGCTTCGCGGACTCCGCGTCTTCGGGCCACTGGACCGATCCAGCGGGCCTTTTCTTAAGCGAACACATGAGTGGCATCGGGCAAGATGGGTTGGACCTAGGAGCTTTACCCCCTCCGGGAACACCATATCTGCACCTGGGTAACTATCTCCACCGGGTGTCTCCACCTCCTCCTCCTGCCGCCGCGGCCCTGCGTAACGACCTGGGGTCCAACATCAGCGTCCTCAAAACTCTGAATTTGCGCTTCCGCTGCTTTTTAGCCAAAGTACACGAGCTGGAACGCAGGAATAAAGTATTGGAAAAGCAGCTGCAACAGGCTTTGGATGAGAGCGCGGAGTGTGTAGAAAATAAAAGGCCTTTAACGCGAGATGTTGGAGTTCAAACCGGCTTTGTTGGATTGATTCCTGTCGGGCCCGACTCGATACCCCTTCAGAACGCGAACGACACCGCATATATGTCCGGAGCCTTGCTTTCACTGACTCTCAATAACACCATCCTCCCTCTCGAGTCCAATAACAGTACAACAATAGAAAACCTGAACCCATCCAATCTGAAGGACTCTAATTCCAATCTCACCCCAAATTTCCCCATCAGCCCGATTGATCCTGCTCCAAAAACATTCAGCAATATTAACGTGAAGTATGTCAATACTGGTATCGGCTGTAGCAGCAACCCTCCACCCAGATTTCACCCTGACACTGTGTGGTCGTATAATCAGAGGTTCAGCACCGGGCGTGAGTGGCGGGTCTCGGGTCTGGGTCCGGGTGTGTCGTCGAGGGTGCCTCCAGTCGGAGTGGGTGTCCAGATCGACACCATCACCCCAGAGATTCGGGCCCTGTACAATGTGCTCGCCAAGGTAAAGAGGGAGAGAGACGAATACAAACGGAGGTTAGTATGAGTGCAATGTGATGTTCTTGTAAATGGAG
The DNA here is from genome assembly GCF_001515605.1 of Sinocyclocheilus anshuiensis. Taxonomy (NCBI): domain Eukaryota; kingdom Metazoa; phylum Chordata; class Actinopteri; order Cypriniformes; family Cyprinidae; genus Sinocyclocheilus; species Sinocyclocheilus anshuiensis. The sequence continues at coordinate 1,637,829 of NW_015542410.1, read as the reverse complement.
AGCTTCAAAGTGCAATTTTTACGCACACCTTAACACAGCAATTTGCGGGCTTCGCAACTTCCGTAGTAGCTGTTTCTTGTCAGTATATTATTTATCTATCTATCTATCTATCTATATATTTATTCATCCAGGCTATCTGTCTGTCTATCTGTCTATCCATCTATCTATCTATCTATCTATTCATCCAGACTATCTGTCTATCTATCTATATATCTATTCATCCAGGCTATCTATCTATCTATCTATCTATCTATTGTTGTCTGTCTGTCTCTCCACCTATCTATACATGGATGATTGATGATTCTTTCATTACGAGAACACAGCATATTTATGTATTTATTTATTTAGGGCTTGTTAACATAATTTAAAATTATTTTATAGTACCTTTGTTAGGTGTCATTAAAACACATGTTTAGAGAAACTGAATTCACAATCAATCCATTTAACTGACTATTAGCTAACATATTGTATAAGTTCAGGGCTTATCCAGTTTTATTTTCTTTTTTCTTTCTAAAAACTGAAAAACCTCATTACCATCATGTCATTACCATAACAAAATATATATGTTATTTTCAGTGGCATTTTTGCCCTATGCCCCTATTACTTAATTGACAAACAATTTTGAATATAGTAAAATGCTGAATATAGTAGTGGTTTTCATTGCATTCAGCAGTTAAAGCTAGACAGTTATTTCATTTTTGAGGCTGTAAGCTTGTAAGCTTGTATTGGAATACTACCTAATTCTCTTATTGTTACACAGAAGTTTTTTTAATGATTTTTTATGCTAAATATATCATGTTATTTAATAAGTATTCATTTAATGCATTGATATTATCACATATGAATAAATATTATTAGCATTAAATTATACTTTTCTGCATGGTTTTAGAAGAATACATGACTAATGAGTAAAATAACACAAAGTTATGTTAATACCCTGTATAACCCCTCCTCCCAATGAATCTCTCTCTTCATTTCTCCATCCATTTCACTCCAACTTCAGCCGCCTCCCCTCTGCACCTCAGCATCTGCAATGCAGTACTGAACTGAGTGCTGCTACTGCCAGGATGCCAATAGAGAATAATTTCACAATCTCTCTCTTACTTTCCTGTTCAGACTCCCCAGACTACTACCAGCTGCCAAAGCCACTGAATCCCAGCCAAAATAGCACTTTTTATGTCAACAGTTAGGTTTATTTCTGAAAAAAAGCCCTTGGTTGTATGTTTTCTCTGTTATATTTTGTCTTTGTTTTAGTTGTATATGTGATGCAATGGCACCTGGTCTGTGGAATCGCTGTGGAATTCACTGGTGTGTTAAGAAGAAGGTTATGTGGATGTTATCTGAGTGTTACACTAACATAAATCACCCGCTCTAACACCTGCAGTGATACTGCAGTAATGGCCTAAAATGGAAGGAGCGTGAATGTGAACAGTCCTGCATTTCCTGTCTCAGGCTGTAGTGTGCGTCCCCTATGCGTACAGTCTAGTGACACATTACATCATGCTTTCTGCACAAAAAAAAATGATGATTTACTACGAGTAGAGTACTAGCAGCCCAAAGTGTTAGATCATGTTACATGACAGACTCTATTTTTAGCTGAGATTCACTCACTCTTAGCTGGTGGTTGCTTTTTTATGACGCGTGGGAGTGTCGAGTTTCATCAAGCTGTACAGACTCAGTTATGAGTGAATATTTTGCTTTTTTTTATTTTTTTACAAAATACATATTTTATTCCTAAATTAAATTAATTTAATTTAATTTAATGATATATTTACAGGTTTTTATGCAAAGTATACACAAGTATTGTAGTACTGTGTACAAGAGTACAGTGTATATATTTATTTATCTATTTAATAAAATTACATTTATTTGTAAAATGTAGTACATTTAATTTTATAAAATATAAAAGTGTATGTAAGCCATTGTAGGAAGCATTACAATCAGTTTTTTAATATTTCTTGAATGATCAAAGGCAAAGTTTTCAACAGTACAGCCCATTGAATGGACATTAAAATAAATATGGCATTTACCATCATTAAGGTCAATTCTGTTTGTTATGCCAGTGGCACAGAAATTACACATTTCCCCTTTAAAATATTTTTTTATAAAAATAAATAAACAACGTATTGTATTTTTTGATGATATTATAATAATAAGTCATAGTACAATTCATTACAGTCTGTTTTTTTAATAGTCTCATGAATGATCAATGCCTAGGAATACAATAGAGAAACATTGAAATGGTGAACAAATTTAAATTCTGGTTTTATTATTTATTCTAGATGGGAAGAGGAATACACAATGCGGGTGGATCTACAGGAAAAAGTTGCAGAGCTTGAAGAGGTATTTAAATGAATTAAAATAAGACTCAAATTAATTTAAGACCTTTTCCACTGTCTACACTGCATCTGTTGACACGTGTGTGTGTGTGTGTGTGTGTGTGTGTGTGTGTGTGTGTGTGTGTGTGTGTTTCAGGACCTGCAGGAGAGCGAGGTGTGTCAGGATGAACTTGCTCTGAGGGTTAAGCAGCTTAAAGCAGAGCTGGTTCTGTTTAAAGGCCTCATGAGCAATGTGAGTTAATGACAACATTCATGTGACCTGACCTGAAAAATACCTCATTTAGCCAATATTGTTTATTCCAGTCAAATGATGTCCCACAAATGACTTAGCAGAGTAATCGATCCTGTTTCAGTTTTTCTCGTTCTTTCTTTCCACTCTCTTTCACATCCTCTCTCCTGTAGAATCACTCTGATTTGGACAGTAAGATTCAGGAGAAGGCCATGAAAGTGGACATGGACATCTGTCGCAGGATTGACATCACGGCTCGTCTGTGTGATGTAGCCCAGCAGAGAAACTGTGAAGACATGATTCAGATCTTCCAGGTTTGTCTTTCATCATCAATGTTTGCATTTGCAGTTACATGAAATATATTAGGAGATTAGTTATGCCTTAGTTTCTGTATATTTGTTTACCACTCGTAACTTCCTGCCTTTCTCAAAGACTTTTAAGGTTTTAATTTTTTTTTTCATATTTTATAACATTTTTATATGTGACCCTGGACCACAAAACCAGTCATAAGGGTTCGTTTTTTGAAATTGAGATTTATACAATAATAAATAAGCTTTACATTGATGTATGGTTTGTTAGGATAGGACAATATTTGGCTGAGATATAACTGGAATCTGACAGTGCAAAAAAATCAAAATATCAAGAAAATCGCTTTTAAAGTCCAAATGAAGTTCTTAGCAATGCATATTACTAATCAAAAATTACGTTTTGATATATTTACGGTAGGAAATTTACAAAATATCTTCATGGAACATGTTCTTTACTTAATATCCCAATGATGTTTGGCATAAAAGAAAAATCGACCCATTTGACCCATACAATGTATTGTTGGCTATTGCTACAAATATACCCGTGCTACTTATGACTGGTTTCGTGGTCCAGGGTCACATATGTAATTTATTTCGTATTCAATACTGGAGTGTCAATAAGAGTATTATTTTTAATTAATCAATCAGTATAATCAGTGACAGTAAAGACATTCATAGCGTTACAAAAAAGCTTGACTTCAAATAAATCAGAATGATTTCTGGTTTTCTAGCAAGTAGCCACACCTCCGTCAACCTTGACCCGCCGTCCTCGAAAACCAGCAGCACAGACAGTCAGGGGGAATGAGAGCGATGAACCAGCAAGCATCTCTGAAAGTGAGGAGAGTGGGAATAAGGAGGTGGAGCTTTGTTGCTCATCAGCCAATCAGATCAATGAGGAGATGCAGAGAATGCTCAACCAATTGTAAGTAGCGCCATTGAACGTCTGAAATGTCAGAGAATGCTGTGGAATAATGAGCGCTGATAATCAGTTTTACTCAAGCATAATAAATTACTTCTCAATTAGCAAGATGATATGCACAGCGACTAAATGAATAGTACTTCTAATGAAAAGAAATGGTCGATTTAAATGATAGTGTTGATGCATTCTGGTTTGTGTTGTTATTTTGAAGATCACACACTTAATTGGATTTGAATACAGACTGTTTCTAATCATTTACGATAATGACTGTTTGGTCTTATGCCACAGGCGTGAGTGTGAGTTTGAGGATGACTGTGACAGTCTTGCGTGGGAAGAGACTGAGGAAACTCTGTTACTCTGGGAAGATTTTCCAGGATACACCTTCAGTGTTGAGAACCAAGGAGAAGTACGTTTGTCTTTTATTGATTTCAGCTGCAGTGATGGACTTTGGAAATTAAATTGGCATGATGAATTTATGTATAAAATGGATCCAGTTAAACCTGAAAAAAACAAACATGCATTTATGTCACTAAACATACAGTCATTTAAACATCCGATATAAAATTGAAGTTTACATTCACATTGCATTTATTTATTAAACCAAGTCATCAAATCTCATCAGGTTGCTTTAAGAAAAATAACTACAGTATTGTAGTAAAAAGCCTACTTTATCTTCTGGTGTCGCTGCTACTTTGAAAAAAAGGTTGTGATTTATACATTATTCCATCTCATTTTTCTTTTTTTTGATTTGCTTTATTTTTGTACTATTATTTGTTTTCTTATCCAAATCTTTTGAGCCGACACAAAAAAAAAAAATGCCCGTCACACAAGCATAATATGAAAGCGCTCATGCTACACCTATTACAGTTTGGTGGTTTTTGTTGTCTCATAAGTTTTGCTATAAAAGGCAAACGAAGGAGAAAAAAACTTTAAGAAATTGAACTGAAGTGATATATTTCATCTGAATGTCTCTCACTCTCCGCACAATATTTCCATTATGTAGAGAAAGAGCTACAAGACATCTCAAACTTAACAGTTTTCTTTTGTCTCACACAGCAGGAGGAGTCCATAGAGAAAGTGATAAATGACACAGAGTCCCTTTTCAAGTCGCGTGAAAAGGAATATCAAGACACCATTGACCAAATTGAGGTAAAGAGTTTTTGCTTGTGCCAAAACACCTACATGATGTTTTTTTTACTCTACCAAACACATAATAGTTTTTTTTTATCAAGCAAGGCCAACAACATTGAGAGATGTTTTGGCAATATTGCGTGATCTTTTAAAGTTTGTGTTGTTTTTGTATGTAGTTGGAGTTGACAACTGCTAAGTCGGATATGAACAGGCATTTGCATGAGTATATGGAGATGTGCAGCATGAAAAGAGGCCTGGATGTTCAGATGGAGACCTGCAGACGATTAATCACTCAGAGTGGAGACAGGTACACACACACACACACACTCAAGGACTTCGAAGAGAGACTAATCATGATAGTCATGTAGTCGGGTCAGAAGTGATCATAAATAACTACTTTAAAAGGCTGTTTTGACTTGAACATTTTTGTAGTGCTCTATTAATGGACTGTTTTCTCCCGGAAATTGTTGCTTTTCATCAGAATCTCTCATTCCTGACCAATCATAAATTTCACCAAATGTAATGTGAATTAAACAATACAAAATATGAATAAATAAATAAAAATTATTTACAATAAATAAATAAATAAATAAATAAAACCTGATGCTTATTCCATTGCGCTCTCCTACTAAGAGTGGTGGCATGTGTGTGTGTGTGTGTGTGTGTGTATGTGTGTGTGTGTGTGTATCATATGTATCATATCATATGTATATCACTTTTCGAATGCAAAACAAACAAAACTCACACACACACACGCGTGTGTGTGTGTGTGTGTGTGTTTGTTTGTTTGTTTTGCACTCTAAAAGTGATTATTAGAGATGCAATAATGATGTGTAAAGATTTTAAATTAGCTGCAACTGAAGGTGTGATTGTGCCAGTGGCAGGCTTGGATAACAAAAGTGAACAATTAAATAAAAGTGCATTCTTAATGTTGTTTTTGACCCATTCACCCTTTTGTTTCTTTCTGTGGAGAGTGAAGCCATATACATGTTTATTTCTGAATGGAACACACCCTCTGTCATCACTCATTGCATCTCCCTTCTTTCACAGAAAATTCCCTCTTCTTGTTTCGGGTGCTGTGGAGGAAGGAGAGAATGCGGAGAAGGAGAGGAAAAAAGCAACTGCGGCAAATTCTGACAGCACTGACCCGTATTATGACTTGCAGTCGAACTCTGCTGTCCCGGACCACACATGGAAAAAGGCTTAGGAGCATTTATATCCCTCCAGCACCACAGAAATAGCTGCAATTATAAACGTATGGTGGTTGTCATTTCATAACAGAGACTGTGATGCTGCAGCAAGAATCCACAGTAAATGGGTTATATAGTTACCTTCTGAAAGGCAAGTAAATATGTGTGGTTTCACTAGTGCCCTCTATTGGAATACACCGTTAATAGTCAAAAAGATCCATTATTTGCCCTTCCAGCATGTAGCATTATATTAATTCTGGCCAAAAATGTGAGGCTGGATGTGATATCACTCTTTCTAGATTACATCATTTTATTTATTTTATGCAGATAAACACCAGGGTCATTCCTGTTATGTAGTACCTTTTGAACGCTGTAATTTGTCATTTAAGGAAGATATTTAAATGAGGACTTTAAAGAATATGTTCTAGTTAAGAAGGCACCTCATTATAATATGATGTAATTTCCTGGAAAATGATGTCAAAAAGAAACTGGCATTTGTTTGATGATTGGAAGAAAAAAAACGTTTTGTTTGCAACATTTTGAATGGAGAAGGAAAACAGTTAAGGAAACACCTGAAATGTTTCTGAATTACCATTGTATCATCACGTTTTACTTAAAATTACATAGGAAACTATATGAATTTTACTAAATTAACTAAAAAGAATTTAACATTAGAATTGCTAGTTTATATATAGTATAGCAAACACAAGGCACTTTTTACAAGTTGTTTTTTTCCCCTAAATTTTTTTTTCCCAATTAACCACAACAATAGGGGTTTTTTTAACCTTGTATACTCAAATAATAAGTGCAAGTTATTAATTTTTGAACAAGCACTTAGCAGTTTATGCATCAGCTCCCAGTGATGCCAGCGATATGATGTGATATTTAAATAGGCCTGCAGGCAACTTTTTGCAGCTCTGAGTGGAGATCATTTTGGGACCAGTATTTAGTGCTCAACACTTTGGCGTGAAGTGCACACTGAAGTGAAGTGTGTGGGTGTCTGCTTTCATTTTCTTATTTATTCTGTGATTTTGGGCCGTGGGTGAAGGCCAGATGACTAATCATTGGCCTTGTTATTTGTGTTTCTTGGTTGAAGATGTCTAAATCTTTAGCATTGTGTCATTATGCACTGTAACCTGATCGCTTAGCCTCAGTCAATGTCTTTAGCCAGTTAGTAACATTAACATTAGTCAAATACAGATGCTTAAGTGAATTTAATTAGATTCACTCTTTGAGGGCCAGGTTACAAAAACAGTTTACAAAGGTCATTCTCAAAATGCATCTGGCTCAAAAAAACAGAAATGGCAAGTGACGTCAGTGTAAATAAAAAGCCAAAACAAATCGGTTAGTTAGGTCAAAAAAGTCAATATGAGAGTCATTATGCACTTATGCATAAGTGATGACTGAACATGTTAAGTGCTGCTGAGGGCGATGTATTCCACATTATTCCACTCTCCATCTGAACTTCTCCTAAGCTATTTATCTATTTATTTATTTGAATAAAAGGGATCTCAATATTTATTTCACAATTTTAGCCAAAGCAATTCAAGACTTCAGAGTCCGAAAGAGCAGTTTAAATTGAAGGACTAACTGGATTTACTTTTGTTTCTTTTTTTTTTATTGTAATCCCAACAAATCACTTACTGAAGAAACTTAACATTCATAAATCTAATTATGAGTCAGCATGCTGGATATACCTGTCGTTTGTTTGCTTTATCTTGTGTTTTGTTTCTATATTTATCAAGCTATCAGTGCTTTACTGATAATTACTGGCTAAACAAACTGTAAAGGAAAAGCTCAACTAACATATTTGTATATCAAGGTGCTTGGGGGATTTTTAAAAAGTCTGGACTGGCTGGTTTTGAAAGTTTATTGTATTATTGTATATAATTGAAGGCACTTGCTGAGGCGTTTACTGGCACATCTGCTTCACAAGCTTCATAATAATACTAATAATGTCTGTCTGCTTAACTCTCATTAGCAGCAACATGTAATAGTTGTAGATATTTTCTTGTAGATGTCAACCATGGAAACAACAGAGCTTCTTCTGTGATTATTCAGTCATAGCCTACAGTAAATGACCATGTCAACTCATGCAGCAGTGTAGCTTTGATTAACATGAATGTAAGCAGGTCCGTGTGATCTGCAGTGTACAGAACAAAGTGATATTATGCCATTTATTACAATCTAAGGTCATGGGCTCAACATGGTCCAAAGTCTTAGTTTGTAATATGATGTTAAATTAAGTGGTTAATATAAAAAGGAGAACTGTAATTTAATGAATGTTTAAAATGAATGTTTCTCAGTGTGTTATGAATAGAATGCGAATTAGGGGGATTTTATTCCTCAAAACACAGGAACAAAGTTGTTGATCAAAATTTTGTTGGTTCTGTGAGGCAATGTTAGAAAAGGGCTTCTGAACTCTGCCGTTGGTTTATATGTTTTTGCGCAATAGACTACTATTTATTACAAATATGAAATTGTTCTGATTCTAGATATCTGATATCTAGATCAATGAAAGTTGAAAAGATGGTCTCAAACCAGAAAATGAAAAATTGTGTACAGATATTAAGATGGGCAAGCTGAAAATAAATTATTTTAGTGAAAACATTGCTCGTTCTCTGAGCTTATTTGCATGAAGTATGTTTTCTTACTCTTAACTTATTAATTATAAACCATTGTATTAGAGGAAGAATGTTTTCAGTAAATTTGTAGTTTACATAAATTCCAGTGCCTGAAATTAAGTCACTACATTAATTTTTTTCATGTATAATTATTTTACACATAATTCTTAATTTAAAACACATTGAATATTTGTACTTTAAGTGAACTATACACATTTATTTAAAATAGTGACTTTTTTGTTAAAAAAGCATAATATTGTGAAATGTTATTATAATTTAAAACTGATTTGCTGCTCAAGAAATACTTATTATTATTAATGGTGAATATTAAGCAGTTGTGCTGCTTAATATTGTGCAATATTGTGATTTGTGGTAACAGTGACATTGGTAGTTATTTTAACCCGCAATCTTAATGTTCATGGACATGTCACGAGTTAATTTCCCAAAAATATTTTTGAATGCTTTCTTCAGTCCATTAGGTTACAGGATCTTATATCCAGAAATTAGACCTTCACCTAAACTCTCATATGAGAAATGTTTAATTTGATGACAGAATGATTCATCCACTATACCGGAAAAAAAACAGCACTTCCTTGATTGTTCTGTTTCCAACTCATTAAACTTGTTGATTGTCTGAGTCACAGTTTTGTCATTAGTGGTCAGCTCTTAGTTTGGGCACAGGGCCGAATATTTCTCTCATTGATTGCTGCTGTGAGCTCAGCAGTCATTACAGTGATGCTGTTACCACAGCGACTGAACTGTCTGTAGCACTTTGCTGAGCTTTGTTATTGGCTGCACTGCTTCCTTTGCTGCTCACGCAGCCAAAACGACACTAATGCTAACCTATATGTCTGCCTAAAGAGCTTTTACCATTTAGTTAGGATTATTTAGGCATATTGCGTTCAAGATAAAGATTTCACGTCACAGCTCGGAAGGATTTGCATGCTTGCATTAGCCACATCCATAAACGAATCCAGCATATTCCCTTGAAAGTTGTCTGTGGCTTGTTTAACTGTGCAGATCATGCTTTATGCAAGCAGAATGCTTCAATGCATCACTTCTGAGATGATGGTGGCCTGTTCTAAAGCATAGGCTACACCCATTTTTTGTGCCTCTCCTCCTTTCTTACAGTTAAAATCCCAGGCCTGTGAGGGGGGTTGGAAGTGTAGCTACATTATGCTCAACCACCGCAGTGCTGTCCCGTTAACGTTACCGCGAGGAGTGGGAGGGGTGAGAGAGAGAGAGAGAGTCACTTTAAGTGTTCGTGCTCTCTCTCGCTCTCTCTCTCTCTCTCTCTCATCCCCTCCCCTTCTCTCTCACTCAGGCATACATACACTTTCATGCAGAGACGGGAGGACAATTTTTTTTCCTCGCCCAGGTCGTTTTAAACCGTTCTAGAGAAGCGTTTATCATGCTAATGTCTCTTGGTTTACTGCTATTTCAACAGCCTAACAAAATTTGAAGCCTGTCATTTTAATTAAGTCGTCACTTGACTGCGTATATATATATATATTTTCCAATACATGCTCTCAGGAGGATATATAGTCGCATCCAGTTTGAACAACTGAAGGAAGCTCTTCATACGGAAGACTGGATTTGTGTTTCGAGGCTTTAGTCGCCTGAGGCGCTTTCGGTAATGCAACACTTTTTGTGATGACGCGGTCTAGACATCGCTTCATGCTTCCATCATCAGGGGGATATTATATACTGCAATGATGTAGAGTTTATTACGAGAAATTTAGGGTTTTTTTCCCTTGTGTATGTTTTTTATCGTCAATATAAGCAGTTTGGCTTTTGACTCTCTCTTCATCTTTCTATCTCTCTCTCTCGCTCTCTCTCTCTCTGCATCCTTGGTGACGACAGTCTGTTTTATTAAGCACCTGCCAGCAAAATGTGAGTACAATACATTTCCACTATTTCAAACAAAATGCTAGTGTAAAGCAAAATCTCTTATTCATTCAGTATGCATTGGGGTTTTATTTTTAAACCACTTTTTATGCCTGAGATGTATTGCTATAAGTTACCAGTTGGGTTATTAAAACGCAATTTATTGTGATCTCTGTATTATATTTAGCAAATGCCTAAGGTTCTTTGCAAGAGAGTTCGTTAACAGCACCGCAAAATCTCTCGGGTTTTAAGCTGATACATCAAAAATTGCGTAGACTTTAGTGCCCTGCTCCATCTATCGGAATTTAGGGGAAACTGCATCGAGAGGCGTATTTAAATCATGGTCCATACACAAAATGTACCTGCACTTAATTCGATGCCCTTCAGTAATTTAAGCGACCCATGCCGTTAATGCTCGTCTCGCACAATCCAGATTGACTTTTGTCGCCCACATGACACAGTTATCACAGCATCAATGATCGGCAATGCGTTTTAAACAAAGCACATAAGTTCTTTATTATTGTGTTTTGTCTATCTAAAGTCTTGCTAATCGCAACAAAGTTATCGAACAACTACAGTTGCTATGGTTACCTCGGGACTTCTGTTAGCAAGCGTGTATTTAACGTAATCCGACTAACTTTACTAAAATGTTTGAAAACAAAACACGGTTGATTTTTATTTTATTTTATTATTATTATTTTATTTATTTATTTTCATGTAAAACTATAAGACCTTTTTGTTTTGATTTTCGGGAGCCTTATAGAACCTCAGAACGCCTCACACTTTTTAATTTGCACACTTGCACCTGTAAACGTAATTTAATGTGATGTAAGGTAAGTGTGTATAATTAAAGAAAACTAAGCTTTTATGGCAAATTTCATTTACAGTTTCTTATTTTAATGAGCTTTAATTGCACCATGGCCTGAATTGAGGCCCAATTCTAATTTGTTTATTCATACATTGTTGTGCTTTGATCCTAGGAATTTAATGTAAAATTATTATAATATAATATTTGTTTAGAGGGGCTGAACATTCTCATGTGTCTGATTGAGCCTATGCAGAGCCAGTGGTGCAGAGGAAACCTCAGAGTCTTCCCAACCCCTGTCCCTTATTCCCTCAGGTCTGCCCCAGATGCCAATGCAAGCCCTGGAGCCCCAGAGGGTGAAGGGGGCCCTCCCGCCCCACCCAACCTCACCAGCAACCGT
>NW_015542410.1:1618026-1625730 GCF_001515605.1 Sinocyclocheilus anshuiensis | reverse complement strand
ATCCCCAGAGGGTGAAGGGGGCCCACCCGCCCCTCCCAACCTCACCAGCAACCGTCGTCTCCAGCAGACACAGGCCCAAGTGGATGAGGTAAACCCTACCAATATGAACTCAAATACTATGCTGGACTAGGTGAATCATGACTTTAAAAAAAAGATTAATATGTAGAAATAAAAAAAAGGTTATTATGAATAAAATTTAGGGAGAAGGTGTACATTGAACTTTGAGTACAGGCCTATGGTTCAAGGAAAGCTACTAAATACTGCACTTTTTCAAGTTTATATTATGTTCTGATCAGTATATTTTTATGGCTTTTAATATATTGGTTGTGACATATATTAGTAAAAATGTTAATTATAACAGTGAGGAAGTAAGATTAAAGGGGCAGACTGAAATTTATCAAAGCTAGATGGACTCTTAGATGGACTTTCTTGGAACCATAACATTTTCATGCAGTCAAATTTTGAGGTACTAGTCAGTCTCTCATGCAATATTCATCCTAATATTGCTTCCACTGTTAAGTGTCTATGAAGATATTCCGTAATTTCTATAAAAAATTGTCTTTCAGTTTCACATTGAATCTTACTGATGCAATGCAATGATGATGTTATGTTGCTGATTTCTTAGATGCTAAGTTGCTGTGTCTATATTTTGCATATGTTTTCAGGTGGTTGATATCATGCGTGTGAATGTGGACAAGGTTCTGGAAAGAGATCAGAAGCTATCAGAACTGGACGACCGGGCAGACGCGCTGCAGGCCGGAGCATCGCAGTTTGAGAGCAGCGCTGCTAAACTGAAAAACAAGTACTGGTGGAAGAATATGAAGGTGCGATTTGACTGTAGATGCTGGGTTTGGTTTATTTACATCTAGAGTCCTTGTTCTCAGGTCCTATTTTGTTTCAATTACTTTACGATACATATTTAAATTCACGTTCAAATGAAATCACTGAATACAAATACACATCTCACCTAATTCAAGAAATGTATTTGTAGCCTAATGTAAATCAGCTGTAAAACCATTCTTATGTAAACTGTCACATTCACTTTACATTTACATAAGAATAGTTTTATGAAGGATACTTTTTGGCTTTAGATTTTGTAGTTCACTAAATTATTATATTAGTCTCAATATAGATAGAAAATTAGTATATATAATTGATAAATATATAAATTAATACAATGAATACACTGAAAATAAATGGTGTATAAACATTTTTCACAGAAATTGCTAGTAAGTTTCACAATTGATTACAAAGAATTGGCAAGTGACATTGAATTAAACATCATAGCATTTTCTTATTAAACGAACTCTTTTTCAATTCCAACTTTGAAAAATCATTTTCTACAGTATAGTGCCTCCTTCGGTGTTTCTATATTGCCAGCAGTAAAGATGGCTCATGGGGCAAAGCTGACTCAACACTAAAGCAGAAGCATTCTCATTTGGATATAACCTGAATGCAGTCCAGCCCATAAGTCACAGCACTGGCTGGCGAGCGTTTGAGATATATTAGGCAAGTTGCAGTTGTGATGTAAGCTGCAGAGTGAGTCCAGCTACTCCTGAGACGTACGGACAATCCCAACCATCAGACGGTTACCATCTTGTTTCATTTTTTACTTTCTAATTGCCCAAATAATTCCATTGATCATCTATTAATAGAAGGGACTTTTTAGAGCATGGCATGGATACAAATACACAGTTCATTTAAATCGTTTTAAATAATAAATGAGGAATTCATATATAATTCAATTTATTCCTTTTTTCTTAGTAAGAAAATGTCTTGCTTTGAAAGAAGAGACACTTCAGATGTGTTGTGAACATCTTCTTGTACTGCATTGGTCCATCTGACAGCCTCACTTTACATATTACATTTTTATCTCTCCATCCAGCTATCCGTCAGTCCATCCGCTCGGTGTAGATTTATAAGCTCCCCCTCATTCTCCTCCCCTCCAGACAGCATAAATTTATTAGTCCCTCACCAACCCCCCACCGCCCACCCCAGATGGCCGAACAGCTGCCCGTCCAATCGCATCTCTGAGTGGGAGTTGGGGGAGGGGGTTTCTAGTCCCAATCTGGATTACAGCATTTCTGGATTAAAACCCAGATGTGATTTGTGATGTAACCCGCTCTAATCATTCTCTTTGCGCTCTCTCTTTTTAGCTCCTCCTGCCTCATTCCCTTTTCCATATCTCTTTCTTATTCCATGTAGATTTCTTTTATTGAAACGTCCCACTTGTAATCTCTCTCATTCTGTCCTGTTTTATTCTCTTTCCTTTTTGCATTTCTTTACTCTTACTGCTGGCTTTCTTTTTGGAACTTTACTCTGTATTTTTCAGTGAAGTGTATACTTGTGAGAGAAATATTGACGCTTAATGCAGCCACATTCCTGTGGGTCGATTTTTATGTCTTCATTTTAGATAGTCCTGCGGTGTGACAAATGAAAAGTGAAAAGTATAAATATTCCACATACTTAATATGAGATTAGAAAAGCCAACTGTATAATCATTATTAGCAGAATTAGCAGTTAAGTAGTTGTAGTTGTTCATGCAATCTTATTTCTCAAACAGAATTGACTCATTAGCATTATGTTTATGGATTTGTTTTTCTTTTTCTTTCACAGATGATGATAATGATGGGAATTATTGGGGTCATCTTGATGGGCATCGTTTTCAGTGAGTAGAAACTTATTTTATTTTACAAACACTAATCATTGTTGGTTTATTTACTTGTTTTTCGTATTTAGTTTTACTCCACCGTAGGATGTTTTGCCACCTTGCCACAATGAATTTTAGGCATATAAAGGCTAACATGTAATGATATAGTTAAGAAAAACAAATCTTGTGTTGCAGCTGCAACTTAAATTCTAATCAAAGATCAGCTGCTCTTACAAAGATAAACTAAGGCCTAGTTAGTATATGCATCAAATATAAAAGATCAATTTAATCCTGAATCAGCATGGACTAATCAATTGCAATGATTTATTTCTCTTTCCTTGTCTTTTACGACAGTGTACTTCTACTACTGAGCCTCTCGTGGGATGCACAAGGACAGGAGACTCTGGCTTTGTGTGAACTCAACCCGTCCTTCTCTCTCCACCAATGCCTTTCATTGAATCCACAGTGTGTGTGTGTGTGCAGTCATTGACGCAGTGCCTCTCCCTCCCTTTGTCTGTCACTGCATTTCTTTGTACCTCTCTTGAGTGCTTTGCAACAGTGCCCGAGCTTACTCAAAAACTCCTTCGGTTAGGAATATCTACTTATGGGTTTAGATTGGAGAATGTGTTGGCCCTTTTCAGGCCAAAAAAGAATAAAAAAGAATGGGTGATGCAATAATATAGATCTGTAGCGCTGGTCCAAATGAACCCATGAATAACTAAAGAGGGAAAATGAAACGCAAACTTCAGTTAAGTTTGAGATTAGGATCAAATCATGCATTTATGCATAGAAGCCAAAGTGTACTAGTTTACCCAGAAACAACAGCTGTGGTCCTATCGTTAGAGTATTAACAACGTGCAACTGCAATGAGCAATTACAGGAATATTTTTTAGAATTGTTTTTACCCTCCTCCACATATAGACTCCTAGAAGCAACTTGTTTTCACTTCTTAATATGGACCTTTATAGACCTGAATGGTTTTAGAGCAGCAAAGACTATGTGTGAATTAAATGTCTGAAATTGACTATTGATTTAGGATGTTAATTCCTTCTAAAACATAGATGGCGCAATTTTTATAATTCATTTTAAGATTTAAAATGTTTAAAAAGCATACGAGAAAGATTGTAGGATGTTTTAAGCATCTGCAGTCGACTTGAGGGGAATATCTGATGACAGATCGTCACTTTTGCTGTTTGATGTAATGACTTTGACGTCAATGTCAGCCAGATCTGGACGGAAAAAACAGGGATGAAAAAATGTAACTAATGGTAAGATGTGGTGTAAAAGGAAGATCTAACATTACAGCAGTGATCACAATATAAAATATTTTAAAGTAGATTTTTGTTATTTATAGATTCAAGATTATTGTGACAAGTGTGGTCACAAATGCAATTTATTTTGATTTATGTATTGATAATATAAATGTGACTATTAAAAAATTGGTAAAATCAATGGTGAAATTCAGATCCTGATTATATTAACCCCTTGCACCTCCTGACTTTACTAGCAACATGATGTCGTTGGGTTGAATGAACTACTGCTGATATGCAAAATGAAAGAGAAATAATAATGTGACTAGTTTAATGTATTTGTAAATATTTGGGATTCAGTGTGGGAGCAGATACCTAATCAGCACTGGAGACAATGTTCAGGGATGTACCTCTGCATGTGTTTGTGTAAAATATACATGGGCACTTTAACCACCTTCATTATAGTGATTGTAGGTTTAACTGGACATTTTTGGGGTATTACGGACATATTGTCCAGCACCTAAAACGATGACAATTTGCTCGTTGATGTGGAATTTAATGCAAGATCATTTTGTGTGAATAATATCGCCTACATTCAGCATTAACCCAAACTGCAAACCTAATGCAGGGCAGTGAATGTTATTCCCTTAAAAAAAAAAAAACCTGACTACATTGTGTTTTATGCAACCTATTCATTTGTAAATATGCGCTGCAGAGATGCATAAAGTAAGTTCCTGTCCCTGAGCATTTGGAGCCAAGCTGCTTACTCGTGGTTCATTTTAAAGCATGTCTGCTTGCCCACCATGTGCTGATTCTAATAAAGTGCTGATGCTGTTTCTCGCTCCTCCCGTGTAGTTTTTTTTTTGTGAGCGGGTGGGGATACGGAAGCAGTTACCTCTGAAAAGAGAGTTGGAACAGTTCACATCACATGCAACTGTAGTAAATGAAGAGCACAAGTAGACTTGGTGAATATGGTATGATTTAATTGGTTATTAATCAGCAACAATGCTCATCCAAATCACAAAGTGAAATGAATCATACAAAGCGGTGATACAGAACTGTTTCGTACTACAGCATGAAATGCACTTCATGTCTATTGAACAATCATGTCTGAACAGTAACTGTCTTATTAACATGAAAGAACATTTCTAGATGCAAGTTCTCAGCTAAAACAATCTGTTTTCAGCATCTACTGGTACATACAGATTCAAGCTAAATCATACATGAAAATTAATCAAGACAAGATCTACGGTTTATAGCAAGAGAAGTCTACGCTTTTACACAAACTAAACAAATCAAGGAGAAAAAAAAAAAGCTTACATGAAAAAAGCTAAAAAAGACAGGCGCAACAAGAAATATAAAAAGCCATAAATGATATGAAAATTAAAAACCAGGACCCATGAGCCTACTGTCGAAGCAGAATTTTGTATGTATTCACATTTTGAAAAACAACGGCATGTCTTAAAAACGAAGCAATCACAATATTTTAGCAAAAATGAGGGGTTGTCGTAAACTAAGCACTCAACACCTATATATGACCGAACTATCAGACAAAGATCTGATGATACGAAGCATAAAATAAGACTGTTTCACTATAAAACACTGAACTCGGCGGGACTGATTTTACAGTTTAAGTATGAATGAACCGACGATGATCAAAGAAATAAAACTACAGCAAAAGACGCACTTAACCGTCATCCTCGAAAAAGCAGATTTTCACAGCCACTACTACGTTGACTAAAAACCATCTGGGCAATTTAAATTTTAAAAATTAGCCTTGAGTATCTTAAAATCCTGTGCACACGGACTACTGCACAGGTATGAGGATACTATACTACATCTGAAACGGTCTGGTTTGGTAGTTGCTCTGAAATTATTGGCACAAGTCATTGGTAACCAATAAGGTGTGCTTAGCATGATAACGTTTTCAATGGAACCGTTAATTGTGCATCATCTTTTTGGATCCCATGATGTTAACAGGCTACATACCTGTCCTTCGAGTTTGCATGCTTAATTATTATGCAGACAAAATATCTTTTTTCCCCATGCAAAAACAAAACAAAAAAAACAATTGTGCTCAATCATACTGCTAGCAAACATTTCGGTTAATGAGCTTCAAAATAAAAGAGAGAAAAAAAAAAATAATAATACAGTCTGGCATGACAGGCAACATCAAAAGCACACTTTGTCAGATTAAAAAAATTAAAAAAAAAATAAAAAAATTATTGACATAGCCTATTAAAACCCTTCGAAAAATATACCCACCAATTTTCAACGAAGCCCCTTATCTCTTCATTTCTTTTTTTTTAATTTGCCCACTATCTCGTTCTCGCTCGTGTTGTTTACTTTTGAACAATCAATGGCGTCATCGTCATCATCTTCTTCGTCTTCTGGGTCTGCGTCGTTCTCGCTCGCCCTGGTGTCTTCATCATCATCGTTTGGATTTTGCGACGAATCATCAGAGGTGCGGGATTGTTTGGGAGAGGGTGCGTCAGTCTCCTCTTCGTCTTCCTCCGCTGATGCCGTGGGGAGTTTTTCGAGCACGACTGCAAGTCTGACTTTGCTTGGACGTCCTCTCTTACGACGTGGAGCGGCGCCATCGGCGTTCTCACCTCCCATCTCTCCACCTTCTGCGGCACGTGCCTTGACTTTTCCGGTACCTGGAGGTCGGCCTCTCTTGCGGGGAGTGTCTCCGACTTTCTTTTCGACAATCTTGACCTTTTTGCCAGAACCTGGAGGCCGGCCTCTCTTGCGAGGAGTTCCGTCGGTGATTCGTTGAATGACCTTCAGTTTGGTGCCAGAGCCTGGGGGACGGCCCCTCTTGCGAGGAGATCCGTCAGCCTGCTGAATCTTCTTCACCTTGTTGGGAGAGCCTGGAGGGCGGCCTCTCCTTTTTGGGGTTCCATCTGAGGCCCTGGCGATCTTGGCAACCTTGGTAGAACCTGCAGGACGACCCCTCTTTCTCTTCAACGAGCCCGCTGGCCTCCCTCTCTTTCGTGGAGAACCGTTGGCGGCATCAAGGCTGATTTCGACACCAGCTTGTTTGGCTCTGCCACTTTGCGAACTGGATTTGGCACCGTACTTGCGTGGTCTTCCTCTACCTCTTTTTACCTTGGGATCTTCGGCGATGGGATGAATGCGTGGAGTACTGTACATTTAGTTCTGGAACTAAAGCGGTGCGAAAGGCCCTATTTACACAGACATTTAGCAGACACTTTTATCCAAAGCGACTTACAAATGAGGACAATGGAAGCAATCAAAATCAACAAAAGAGCAAAGATACGCAAGTGCTATAACAAGTCTCAGTTAGCTTAACGTAGAACACGTAGCAAGGGTTTTAAATTATATAATAAATAAAAAGAAAACAGATAGAATAGGAAAAAGAATAGAGCAAGCTAGTGTTTTGAGTGAAGTACTTGAATAGATACCTCAATATAGTTTTCCCTCCAAAACCAGAATTTACTATTTTCCACAAACTATTTTTGCACAAACGTAAAAGAACAACAAGCAAAGCTGTTTGCATACCTTGTATTTTCATGCATACAACCTTTATTTTATATTCTTAAAAAAAAAAAAAAAACTAATTTTACATAGGTGGAAATGTTCAATAAATTGTAAATAAAAGTCAAATAAGTTTACGGCACAGCCAAACAAAAAATGTACAATGAAAGGAAAAAAGCAAATATGAACCTATTTATTGAAACCTCAAATAAATTAATATAAAACAGACTTCATCTCTCTTTATTTACTAATATATATATATATATATATATATATATATATATATATATATATATATACTTC
>NW_015542410.1:1616573-1617735 GCF_001515605.1 Sinocyclocheilus anshuiensis | reverse complement strand
TCGAACGATTGTTTAATTATATAACGATTAACAACTTCACCGAATCCATTTATATAGTTCATTCACAACGGATATAATTATGTTAAACTATTAGGGTGTTGATATTAGTTTTAAAAAATAGTTTGTAAAAAAACAAAAATCATAGTAAAAAAATATGGAAGTAAATAAAAATTACGCAACAGAATTAAATGCTGTTTTTGGCTAAGAAAGAAATCGCTAAAATCGTACCATAATATTTCATATTTAAACGAATATTTAAATATAAAAATGCACTCACTAAAAACCATTTTCATAAAATTGGAGGGGATATGAGGTGCAATGGTGGGTTTTTTTTTTTGTGAGCAATTTATTTTAAAACAGACCGAATCGACTTGAAGCGCTGTTTGCAGACTCGAGACAATAGAAAACCCATCTCAGTATTGACAATAGAAACGAATCGGCTAGAGAAGTTCGAACACGCTGCTAGCCTACTTCATGCATGCTTAAAGGGTGCAAATGGACATCTTTATCACAGCATGAAAAAAATTGCATCGTTTTTTACCGCGAGATCTTACATATTACAAAATATTGACGATAATATTCTACCCGTTTAATTTTTATGGAGCAATAACGCAAAATTCGTCAAAATAACAAAAAAATACGAACGATTTCATGCAGTATAAAAAGCATAAAAGAGCGGATGCTGTAGACTGGCTGCCTTCATGTAACGTTACAGTGAAGCCCGCGAGCTTTTGTAGTTCCAGGTAAAATGTGAGGCACTGGCGATTTTTGTTAGCTGCCTGCTAACACGACTAAGACAACTTTTCAATGGAAAAAGAGACTACTTTCATTCGTTCGATAATAAAAATCGGCAAATATTCGAAACACAACGCACCTTACTCGCAAAGCGCTTTCACAACAGCAGAGATGATCTTTTTCATGCATTCGACAATATTTTCGATGCAAACAGCATCGGACAGTGGGCGGGCGACTGTTATTATTTGAAAGGCACTGCCAGTTCTTCCTCGTCTCTCGCTCGGCGTCGACGGTTCGTGGCACAGCGCCGCCTAATCTGGTGGAGAGTGCGAACGTGAAGAATGAGCGTATGGGTAAAATTAAATAAAGAAATAAAGCAGTTGTGTGTGTGTGTGTGTGTGTGTGTGTGTGTGTGTGTGTGTGTGTG
>NW_015542410.1:1609651-1616545 GCF_001515605.1 Sinocyclocheilus anshuiensis | reverse complement strand
GGTGTAGGGCAATAGAAAATACGGTTTGTACAGTATAAAAACCATTACGCCTATGGAGAGTCCCCATAAACCATAAAAACAAACCTGTGTGTGTGTGTAAATGTAATGTGAAAGAGTCTAATCAAATCACGTAAGCTGTATCAATGTATAGCTGAAGAACACACGACTACAAAAATTCCAGTTATGAGTTCTTGAATAGGAATTTGCAAATTCTAAAAAGTGTAAAAATGGAAAAGTAATTAAACTTCCTTTGAGCATTTTTTTTTAATTTAAAGACCATATGTAATTTCTTTAAGAACACATAAAATGCCCCTATTGTCTGCCAGATAAAACTTAGATGGCCTGAGATATCACGTCTGTCTCTCTGCACACAGTTCAACAAAAAAAAAAGCATTGCCCGCCCTTTTTAGCCAATCAGAAACGCGTTCTGCTTTTCAATCATTTGCCGCGTTTCGGTTTGCTAACATCCGGTTTGCTGAGATCTTGCAAGTACTGCTCACTGCAGAGCCAAATGACCCTTGGGGGGTGGGATTTCGGAGGACGTTGTCGTTTGGTTGAAAGAGAAAGAACAAAAAAAAGCTTCAACATTAGAAGGGGTAAAACAGTAATATATGCAACATATAATATAATTACTGACTGTAATATATATATTATACATATATAATAATGATATAGTAATGTAATATATTGTATAATATTGTTTAATCCCTATATTTCAGTAACATACTATATTATTTAATCCGTTTTATAATTTACCACCATAAGAACTTCTCTAAAAGCATAAATAAAAAAAGACCACGTGTAATCGTTTTCGAGGTTATGTTCTGAGATATTAAGTCTTATAAAACCAAATGTACCGGAATTATTGTTTAGATTTATTATTTATAGTATTCAGGTATGTTTTTCTTTTAAACTAGAAATAGGATTGCATACTGTCAGTTTACGTTTTATGAACTTATCGCAGACAGGCTACCTAACAAAATTATATGCCTACTTAAGCATATTCTTAATTACACATTATTTATTCATTTATTTTTGATTATATATCGATCAACGGACAAGTAGCCTATATACAGAAAAAAGTATGTTTGTCATATACTTGTTTACTGAATCTGTTGATCGAGATGTAATTAAAAAATGTGTAATTAAGAATTCTAGGTATACATCTTGTAAATTTACATGTTTCAGTTTATTAGTTTTAAAATAAATTTCTCACACAATAAAAAAATATATATAAGAACTCAACTAACGATTAATAAAATGAACTTAGTAAGGAAAGCAATTTCACCCCAAAGCTGACTTGTTTTCTTATAAACTTGAACTAGTTGGTCAACTTTTTAGTTTAACTTAAAACTTTGAGTACATAATTATTTGACATCTTTCTCTCGTATTGCAAATAAGTAAACGTAACATCATACTTATAGCTTGCTATATTTAGGCTATATATGGGTTTTGCACTTTAAGTATGCACTGAAAAGAAATCTGGTGTATAAGTTCAATAAAAATATGAGCCAATATCCAATATATTTATATAAGTACACATACAAGAATACTACCACTGATAGTAACTTAGAAAATACACTTGAACTAAAAGTATACTTGGGGAATACTAATAAAGAATACACTTACCTGAGTGTGTGAACTATGCTGTTCACTTAAATTTGATGCCAGAAAGATTAAAGCATTATTTTTAAAGGAAGAAAATATTTCTGCATAACAGGATTGAATACAAAGTGAGAGACAACTTAAATGCATTAAGTATTTTATGAAAAAAAAAAAAAACTACATAGGCAATAAAAGTATAACAATTTATTCAATAAAAGACAGAGGTACATATCATCTGATTGCCTTTATTGTATGCTATCCATTAAAATGTATGATGATGAATGAGGGAATGCAAATTGGCTGATATTCTATCAAATAACGTGATTAAAATTTGTATCCTGTTAAGACAGTAAGTCCATCCAGCACATCATAGAGTAGAAAAACACACTGGATTTTCAAGATACATGAAGTGAAAATAACTAGTCTATAGTCTCTGATGGGTGCTTAACTTCCCTATTATAGTGAGATTTTATCCAGAGCTGGGAAACGTCCTTCAAGCCCAGAATAAAGAAAAACATGAGGTTGTAGACATTAATAGTCCTCATCTCACTCAGAAACTCTTTTTTATATGATTTCTTCAGCATTTTATATTCCCATCTTTACAAACACAATTTGCAATTGCAGATTTTCTCTACCTTATCCATTAAAACAAGACATTGAGGCCTCCCTCTCTTTCGTGGAGGACCATTGGCGACATCAAGGCTGATTTTGACACTAGCTAGTTTGTCTCTGCCACTTTACGAACTAGATTTAGCACCATACTTGTGAGGTCTTCCTCTTGCACTTTTTACCTTGGGACCTTCGATGATGGGATTTATGCTTGGTTTTCCAAGGGGCTTTGACTGTCTCCGCTTGCAACCTTGGTAGAACCTGCAGGACGACCCCTCTTTTTCTTCAACGAGCCCGCTGGCCTCCCTCTCTTTCGTGGAGGGCCGCTGGCGGCATCAAGGCTGATTTCGACGCCAGCTTGTTTGGCTCCGCCACTTTGCGAACCGGATTTGGCACCGTACTTACGTGGTCTTCCTCTACCTCTTTTTACCTTGGGACTTTTGGCGATGGGATGAATGCGTGGTCTTCCGAGCGGCTTTGACAGTCTCCGCTTGCGCTGTAAACTCAACCTGTGAAGTCTCTCCGATTCTTCCTCAGGCGTGAGCGGGATCTTTCTTGGCCTACCAGGCAGTTTTATTTTTTTTGGTCGACCACGTTTCTTCACATTGGTCTTTGTGTCTTTGTCAGGTGAAAAGTTGTTCATCTTGTTTGATGGCCTGGCACTGTGTTTCTTGGCAGTGACCTTCTTATTGAGTGACCCTCGTGGTCTGCCCCTTCCTCTTTTTACCTTGGGATCTTCGGCGATGGGATGAATGCGTGGTCTTCCGAGCGGCTTTGACAGTCTCCGCTTGCGCTGTAAACTCAACCTGTGAAGTCTCTCCGATTCTTCCTCAGGCGTGAGCGGGATCTTTCTCGGCCTGCCGGGCATTTTTATCTTCTTTGGTCGACCACGTTTCCTCACCTTGGTCTTTATGACTATGTCGGGAGAAAAGAAGTCCACCTTTTTAGATGGCCTGGCATTGTGTGTCGGCGCTTTCTCGGTAGTGAACTTCTTATTGAGTGACCCTCGTGGTCTGCCTCGTCCACGTTTGGGTGGATGGGTGCTGCCGTTGGGCAGAGGGCTCTCGGTTCCTTCTTTATTCTCAACCTCCATCACGTTGCAGCTTCTCACTCACAACTTCAGGCGTATCAGTGCCACACTCTTCTGTTTGGTGCTGAGAATCTGAAAACAACAAGATGAGAGGGAGAAAATGGTTTGAGATGAAGATACAAGACATTATTTGAATTAAGCACTTGAATTGACACTTCATATTGTTTTCCCTCCAAAACCAGAATTTACAATTTACCACAAAAAAAAAATTTTTGTGCAAATGTACAACAAGTAAAGCAAATTTTTTCTCACCATCTTGTGTACAACTTTAATTATTTTATATTCTTAAAAGAAAACTAATTTTACAAAGATGGAAATGTTCAATAAAATGTAAATAAAACTTAAAGCTGCAGTCCATAAGTTTTGCCTCTTTGTCACCATCTCTGTTTCGAATTTCATATTCAGAAATTCTTTTAACCCAAAAAGCAAATTATGCTCCCTTCAAACTGGTTTTCTTTAAAATACAGATTTTGTGTAATCCCAGGCTATCTGTAATCAGAAGCACATTTATAACTGGAATATAATTTAATTTCATTCACATGTGTTTCATAAACACATAATCCTTTCTGGATTACAATCCACCATCAAAATGATAAATTTAATTATTCCAGCTGATGTGAGAAAAGGCTATAAACGATCCGCCACCTGCAGGATCCTCACATGCATATACAGAACAACTTCTTTATGTTTACAGATGTGATGTAATGACGCAGTGCCATGCTCGAATTTCCCGCAAAAACCTACCCGTACCACTCAAATTAAAAAACATTATTATAAGCTAACAGTTGTGAAACAGGATAAAGGCGATACTTTTGAACGCTGGCTGGTTATGTACTTGCTCAAATATTGATTTCAGATAATTTTTAACCAAAAAAAAGTTACGGACTGCAGCTTTAAATAAGTTTACTGCAGACAACGAAAAAGGAATAAATTAATATAAAACAGATTTTAAGTCTAGGTGAAACAAAATCAATTATTATTTACAAGATATTATTTGTTTGGCACTTAGGACTATTGTGTTTAATTACATAATATTAACCATTCAACAACTTCATTGAATCTATTTATATAGTTCATTCACAACTGATAAAATAATGCTAAAGCCCTATTCGCACGGGATTAGTATTACCTGGTGACCTCCAGTCATTTGTAATAATTGCGGAGGTTGTCTGTGATCTTAATCCCGTGCGAATCGGCCATGTCTGTAATTTGTAAAGTAAAAATTCCCCCACAAATGACCTACTGTATTTCGTCGAACACCGAGGTCCTGTGGTAATATTAGTCCCGTGCGAATCGGCATCTCTGTGATTCGGCCTGCATTTGGCGGGTCGTATATCATTTTTCGAGGTTTTTGTTTCCTGTGCGCTTTTTTATCCATCTTTCGCGAAGAATGGAGCTGCGTTGTAGTGTTTGATAGTATTTTGGGTGATGTTATATCGCTACACCATACAATTTGTAGATAGAAAAGGCTATCTAAGACAAATAAATCAAGCATAAATCTTGAGATACTATTTTAACCTGGTGAAATGTAAATGTCACAGGGCACGAAACTATATTAATTTCTTTTCTTTTTTTTAAATCCATCTGGACCATAGAACGGGACTCTCAAAGCCTTGACATCCGGGTATCCGGTAGATAAGTCGGTAAATTCGAGTAAAATCACAGGCTTCGCTTATCCCGTGCGAATGCACCACACGAAATTCAGAGGTGGGGGGTTAATTTCAAAATCACACAAGGTCTCCAGGTAATACTAATCCCGTGCGAATAGGGCTTAAGGCTATTAATATTATAGTTTTTAGATGATAAAAATCGTTTGTAAAAAAATAAATAAATAATAGTAGTAAAAAATACGGTAGTAAATTAAAATTACGCAACTGAATTAAATGCTGTTTTTGGCTAAGAAAGCCTAAAACAGCTATAAAAAAACTGTACATTAATTATATACACACAAACAAATATTTAAATATAAAAATGCACTCACTAAAAACCATTTTCATAAGAATGGAGGAGATATGAGTTGCATGTTTATTTTTTATATAATTGTGTGAGCGGTTTATTTTAAAACAGACCGAATCGACTGAAGCGCTGTTTGCAGACTCAAGACAATAGAAAAACCCATCTCGCCAACGAATCGGCTAACGTATTGCTAATTTACATCTTTATCACAGCATGAAAAATACTACATCGTTTTTACAACGAGATCTTACATATTACAAAATATCGTGTTTAAATTCAAAATGAGTTAAAAATATACACTATTTCACGCAGTATAACAGGCATAAAGAGCGGATGCTGTAGACTGGCTGCCTTCATGTAACGTTACAGTGAAGCCCGCGAGCTTTTGTAGTTCCAGGTAAAATGTGAGGCACTGGCGTGTTAGCTGCCTGCTAACACGACTAAGACAACGTTTCAATGGAAAAAGAGACTACTTTCATTCGTTCGATAATAGAAAGCGGCAAATATTCGAAACACAACGCACCTTACTCGCGAAGCACTTTCACAACGGCAGAGATGATGGACAGGGGGCGCCTGGGTGGGCGACTGTGATTATTTCAAAGGCAAAATGCCAGTTCTTCCTCGTCTCTCGCTCGGCGTCGACGGTTCGTGGCACAGCGCCGCCTAATCTGGTGGAGAGTGCAAACGTGAAGAATGAACGTATGGGTAAAATTAAATGGGTCCTATTATGCTTTTTCACTTTTTTAATTTTAGTCAGTGTGTAGTGTGTATGTTTGGGCATAAAAAAGATCTAGAAAGTTACAAATCTCAAAGTCCACTCCAAAGGGAGATATTTCGTTTTTTAAAAATCCCTTTTCAAGAACTACAACAAACGGTTCGTTTGGACTACAGCGTTTGTTTTCAGGGCTTTGTGATATCACAAAGCGGCTCATTGGAATATCATTACAAATAATTCCCGCCTACAGAAATTCGAATGGTTGGGGGGTGGGGAGGGGCGAGGTTGTGGTTAGAACGCTTGGTTGAGTGAGCGACGAAGAAGAAGTGCTGCTGTAGAGTTAGTGTGTCAGAGAAAACCAAGAAGAAGAGCTGCTGTGCTGTAGCGTCAAATTTTTGGCATGACTAGAACAGCGGTTCTCAATTCCAGTCCTCGCTTACCCCTCCCGCTCTGCACATTTCGTATGTTTCTCTTATTGCTTCATACGTTTGTTATATTTGACTGTAAGTGCCCTGTGAAGTGGACATTAACTATTTACAGAGGTATATTATGTCCCACTTCACGCTTCTCTAGTGAGTTTCGTATGTGTGTGAAGACGCTGCAAGCAGTGGCGCAGCGCAAATCTGTAAATGAATATTCCGAAGTGAAGTAAACTTCAACGGATTTCCCCTGCTCAGGGAGTAGGGAGCAATGGACACTGTGTAGGGACCATGTCAATCGGAACACAGTTCATGCACGTAGCTCACTTCTACGAGATGATCTGAATCAGGTGTGTTAACTACGGTGGCCGAGAAGTGCAGAGCAAATCACAATTCTGAAAACAAAATAACAAATTACAAACGCAAATGCAAGTCTAAAAAACAAAATAACAATTCAGAAAACACAACAACAATTCAGAAAACATTATAACAAGTCAGAA
>NW_015542410.1:1588158-1608668 GCF_001515605.1 Sinocyclocheilus anshuiensis | reverse complement strand
TTGTTTTTTAGACTTGCATTTGCGTTTGTAATTTGTTATTTTGTTTTCAGAATTGTGATTTGCTCTGCACTTCTCAGCCACCGTAGTTAACAAAGAGAGACGTGCAAAACATGCAGAGCGAGGGTACGCGAGGACTGGAATTGAGAACCACTGGTCTAGAACAATTCAAGACGGAGCAAGGGGCGTGGCAGTACTGAAACACCGTCTAAGCTGTTTGCCAATCACAATGCACTGGGACAGCTAACCAATCACAACACATTTTGTTTTTCGGAAGGCGGACCTTCATCAAACCCGGAACTAATCGAGCCGTTTGTGCCAGCCTGGGGAGAAAGATATTTTAATAATGTAAATTATGTGAAAAATAATGCGTTTTTCGAACCACCAAGCATGAGAGCATGTTCTAGTACACCCCCAAAACAAAATCAAGACTTTGTAAAAGAGCATAATAGGACCCCTTTAAAGAAATAAACAGTTATGTGTGAACGTAATGTGATAAGAGTCAAATCACGTAAGCTGTATCATTTTATAGCCGAAGAAAACACGAGTACAATCATTCCAGTTATGAGCTGCTGAAAAGAAATATGCATTCTAAAAAGTGGAAAAAATGGAAAAAGTTTCTTTGAGCATTTTTTTTATTTAAAGACCTATAGCATTTCTTTAATAACACACATAAAATGCCAAATCCTTCCTCTGTATCATTCAATGTATCATCCGATCATTCAGTTATGAACCAAAAATTAAATGTTTGCATTCCTTGGAGGAATATACACTCAAGAAATGGGAAGATGGCTCATTTTTCTCATTTTGTTTAACAAATGGAAAACGAGATTTTGGCTCGGCATCTCTTATTTTGTTTGTGGTTTACAAATCGGTTTATGGCTTAGATATTTCATTTCATGTGGGCGGCACTGAAACGTCTATTTCATTTGATTGGTCAAACAGCCACCAAAATTCCCTTAATCTTTTCACATATAAGTCATTGTACTATAAAAAACATCCTGTAAATTTCATAGCTCAAAACTTTCTCGTTTGTCTAAAAAACAGCTTATATTGAAGCCAGTCTGCGAAAATGACAGCTTGTGGACAGGCCACTAACCAGCTATGAGGCCACCGAGGTCCGGACCTCGGTAAATTTTTCATGTTCAAAAATGAAATCTGTTCTTTGAATGACTAATTTGCTGTTAAACTCCTCATATGAATGCCTGCATGACATGTATTATTCGGTTTAGACAGTTTGCAAGAATGTTTAGCGTCCCTGGTATGAAAATGATCGCTGCGAAACACTGGCGGAGTGAACAAAGCTTGAAAGTTGTGAGTGAGGGCGCGGGCACAGCCTCCGTGTTCCAGCTATTATAAGCGTTTTTGGACTTGTCTTTTCCACTTAATTTAACACTTTAGACAGTTAATAAAGCAGGAAGTTGCAGTTTACAGTCAGCGATATCTTTATCTTATCTTATTTGCAAAAGATTGGAAATAATTTCGGTTTATTTTTATTTCTTTTCAGTTTTTTGTTTGTTTTAGTATCAATATCTGGCAACACTGCATCGCCGGATGAAATCAATCAAAAAAGCCCATGGACAGGATTTTGCTGAAAGGATAAGACATTCGAAATTTTGATGCAATAAATAGGGTATGATTTAAAAATTATCATCCCTCCAAAACAGAGAAATCATCTTTCACAAACATTTACATGTCTGTCTCCTTTAAAGTGTATATAATGAGGTGTATTTGTAGGGGTTATTATAACACAATTCTTTAAAGTCACCATGAAATTAAAATTGAAAATTCTTATTTTTTAATGGAATACTGTAGTGTTTATTATAAATAATTTATCCGTGCACTTCATTATTTTTTAAAAATTCATGTGCCCTCATAATCTTTAATCAAAAACGTTAACCTCCCCTCCCCCTCAAAACGACTTCTCTTCCGGTCACGAGCTATGGCGCAAGGGCGGAGCTAGTGACGTGAGGGGTAAACGCTGGGATAAACGACAGGGGGAAAAGCTGAAGCTGATGCTTCACTTTATAGCACTGACACCAGTCATGAGGGAGTACGTTACCCCTAAACATTGAAAAGATATTAGGATATTACGACAACATTACTCAGGCCATTGCAAACAAATTTTTTTCATGAATATGACTTAACCTGATGGAGGACGCGCTCAGTCATTCAGGCAGTCTCTCTCTCTTTCTCTCTCTCTCTCTCTCGTGCACGCGCGCTGTTTAGGCATGTTTTGTGCTGTTGATCGTCGTCGTCATCCTTAATAAATAAAACATTTATTCATGCTTGGGTGTCGGCTGTGAATCCAGTGGAGAGAAATCCCCCACCACTAACTGCAAACTGGCATTCAGATCTGCCTCCATTTTGTTAGCAACGCCCCAACTTCCAACGATCCAATCAATTCCCGAAGGACGAAATCAAGTCCCACCCTCTCATTTCAGATGCCGTTTCACTCGGATATACGTCACAGTAGAGAAGAAAAGAGGACCACAACTTCCGTTTCATGCCGACTTTAACACCAACCCCCATCATCCCATTTAGGAGAGAGGCGACCGCAGGTGACCAAACAATAAAGATGGCTCAGAAAGACAACACTGTGTAGTGCAAAGTTGTGGAAAAAATTGTCTTTGCATTGCCTTCCTTCTGAGCCCAACATTAGGAAAGAGTGGATGAACTTTATTTTTAATGAAGTTCCAGACTGCATCGGTTAGAACTTGGTCCTTTGCTCACTTCATTTTATCGCGGATTCATTTACAAACAAAGCACAGTTCAACGCAGGATTTTCAGAAAGATTGAAACTAAAAGACGATGCTGTGCTGACTATATTGAATCCGAAAGTAATGTCGCAACCAAGAGGCAACCTCCCGCTCTCTCGTGAAGCCAACACGGAAGTGACTTAAACTGTAATTCGTCAACTGGCCGCTAGAGGCTGGCTGCAAAAGGGAGTCAATCCCATAGACTCCCCATGTTAAAATGCCCAACTTTACAGCAGAAAAAAAAAACGTTTACAGCCTGGTTCAAAAAAAAATTTTGGTCTATATAGCTAATTTTGCCCTTCATGACAACTATTGGGGGGGTGAATTTTTTTATAAGTTATCCGTTTAAATTATATTAAGCCTTAAAGTTCTGCATAATTAAGGGTGTGGCCACTTGAGTGACAGATGGATTGCCGCTGCTGTCACTACCGTCGAGCTAGGTGGGCGTGGTTTCAGCAACCAGCTCCCGCCTTTTTGCCCATTTTCGATTATCCGGAAGTGACGTGCGGTGGCACGTTGCCAAGATGGCGACGGCCGGCTCTGCCCACTTTGAGCTTCAAAACCGCTCTTCAGGAACCTACGGGTGACGTCACAAACACTACATCCATGTTTTTATACAGTCTATGGTCGCAACACACAAGTAACTATCTAACTACTACAAGATCACTATTGCTTTGTCTGTTAAACACATCAGGGAGGGGCAACAAAAAGTAAACAAAAACACAGATCAAGCCACCGACTGTAACAGTTTGATATGAGTATTTATGTGGTTTTAACCTAAATCACAGCAGCATCCATCTGTGAAGGACATATAGGCTATTAAACATACACAAGTGTTAGCCAATCATACCAGTGGGCATTTACTTCCGAGTCTACAATCCGCCACTCCTATTCAAACTAAGCGTTTAGATGAGGGGGGTCAAAAACAGGACAGAAAATAGCCTATTCTAAATTATGTTTTTTTGATGTAAAAATTTTGATAAAATTATAAGTGGACCTCAGAGAACAGTACAAAATAAAAAACAAAGGCAGTTCATGACCCCTAATTCATATGCTGATAGGGTTGTTTATTACTTTCGTATGTAATAACATTAAAGGTGCAATAGGTGATTGTCTTCAGAAATTTTTTTAGTGAGCTACGTGCATGAACTGTGTTCCGATCAATATGATCCCTACACAGTGTTCATTGCTCCCTACTCCCTGAGCAGGGGAAATCCGTTGAAGTTTACTTCACTTCGGAACATGGGCTGGAATTGGGAACCGCGGATGTAGCCTATTGCAGTAATGTTGTCTCTGGTATTCTGGTCTGTGTGTGTATATGCGTTCAGGGGGCGTGGCTTTGGACAGCAATTGCAGGGAGGGTGGGACATTCGCTTTCAGTGCTATCAGGCTAAAGTTAGCATTTTCCAAGATCTCCTACTGCACCTTTAATTATGATTCTGAAGTGGGCCCTATTTGTTTTTCTGTAAGTGCTACTGATAAATGCTATGTCACTGATTAAAAGTGAAATGTTTGGGTGTTATTGTACTTCCACTAGGCCTATATTGCAGAGCTATAAAAAAAGAGAGCAGGTATGGACCATTGCAGGACTTTGTCCGGCAAAAAGGTACTACAGTTTTAAAAGGAGAGAAAATATTTATAATCTCACCAAATCATGAATTCAGGTCCTATATTTGTCTGTTATTTTTTTCGCTTCCAAAACTGTATCAGAGAGATGTTTCTGTGCCTTTTCTCG
This sequence comes from Sinocyclocheilus anshuiensis, assembly GCF_001515605.1. Taxonomy (NCBI): domain Eukaryota; kingdom Metazoa; phylum Chordata; class Actinopteri; order Cypriniformes; family Cyprinidae; genus Sinocyclocheilus; species Sinocyclocheilus anshuiensis. The sequence goes on along the minus strand of NW_015542410.1, from coordinate 1,604,177 downwards.
TAAAGCTCCGGAGACGTAATTAAAATTCTTAAAAAATCATAATAATAATATTTATTTATTAATTTATACAACAACAGTTCTTTCTGGTCCTGGAATCTGATTGGCTGAGAGGAGTGCGATATCGGAACTCCAACCATTTCACCATTGTATCACTCTGCTTGCAGTATTTCTCACAGTGAGTGTCATAGCAGACGCCCAAATCCACGACAATTATATAAATAATACTGTTTTTCTGTCACGGAATGTAGTTTTTTTTAGGCGAGAATGTACTCTAGACTTCAAATATGCAGTTTGTTAATAAAGATAACATCTATTTGAAAATTTGCTTCGACATTTTCGGAGATGTGAGCTCCAGAGCATCAGCGGCCATTCAGTGCTCATGAACCTGCCGAGAACAGATCTTCTGGAATTTGCCGCTGGCTCTGATGTCTCTATAGTGGTTAAACATGGGATATAATTTGCTTTGGGTAAGTTTAACGGGCAGTCTTTGCTCTCATTAATCTATTATTTGTTCCAGAGCAAATTGTTTTGGCTAAGGGCAAAATCTCATGTTATTTTGTGTAACCTCAGTGCTGTATCAGAGCGCTGCCTTTGTATACTTTTAACTGAATTGGCTAGCAACTTTTATGATGGCTGTTGTTGTTGTTTATTAAATATTATTATTCAATAAATAATATTTTATATAAATAATAATTTATTTCATTGGGAAACGGTGTGTTTTCGTGATGGTGATTTTAGTTACATTGTTCCACCATTAGATGAGAAGTCATGGGAGTTACCAGATCAGTAGGCGCGGCCAAATCAGGGGCATTTTCGACCATGTTACCTGATTGGCTGATGTCATAGTGACAGGTAGGTTTAGGGGTGGGGTCAGGTAATGGGGATAATTTTCATTGCATGATTTAGAATCACCTAGCAGTTTGAAAACACCCACAAAGTCAGAAATGCCCACTTTTGCTCTGCAGAGACTCTGTGAGCAGCAGTAAAGACTTTTATACTGAAAGAGACTGAAACAGGGTTGTAAACAAGGAAGTTATTTTTACTTTCAACAAAACCTTGTAAGACGCAGCCAACAAATGCATTTAGCAGCGCTGTCATCAGAAATCACCCTTAACAGATGAAAGGATAGTATGACAAAGAAATCGCTTTCCTCAGCAGACATTCAAACTAATGTTTTATTGTGAATATGAGATTGAGCTGAAGAATGAATGCTGTATCAGATGCAGGTAATCACACTTGCTCAGTTCACCTCTTTCTCATAATACTTGACTCTACATAATACAGAGAGCTTTTAATACAGTAATACAATAAGCGTTCAATGATGAAGCAACTCAATGTTTTTTCGTTACTAGTTCTAAAGTGATGTTTTCGAATTAGTAATGGAGGCTGGGGCTCAGCTGTTAAACTGTCAACTTAAGATTTTAATCTTTGGCGGAAGGAAGTAGTCCTGCACAAAAGAGGACTTTAAAGGCACTCCGTTGTTTCTTATGTTGTCTTCTGTTGTATAAATGCAGTATCACACTCATAGCCATGCGGTATATCAGCACACTGTGTTTTTTAACGCTCAAAAAAGCATGTCTTAAAGCAGGTGGTAATTTTGCACTGCTCTTGATAGATTGCGCTGGTCATTATGGAAATGATCTGGCTGCGTCTGTGGTCTTTAATGTGCGGATTGTCAGTAAATCACACACAGAATTTTCCCCTCCAATCGGCGCTTTGAGTTGCGCATTAACACTAATTTGCCGTTTAGTAAATCTGGCCCTTTATCTGTTGATTGAGCTGTAGGCCTAATTAAAAAGGTGTAATTAAGAATTGCAAGTATAGCCTACTTTGACATACTATCTTGTAAATTTACATGCTTAAGTTTATTAGTTTTAAAATACATACACAATTATGAAAAAACATAAAAAAACAACTTTACTAAAGATTAATAAGATGTTATGTTAATATTATTAATAAAATTAACTTTGTAAAGAAGGCAATTTCACCCCAAAGCTTTTTTCTTATAAACTTGAACATGTAGCGTAAGTTTACAAGATAAACCAATGTTGTGTGAAATGACACAATTACAAGCCAAGTATAATATAATGCTTTCCTTACAAAGTTGATTTTATTAATCTTTAGAAAAGTTTCTAGCATATTTTCCAAGTACATATTATGTAGCAAGTATACTAATATGAGTGCATTAATACTTTTATGTGTATTATTTAAATACTTCTAGTTGGTTTACTTTTTAGTTTATAAGTGTAACAGTAGTAAACTTTTGAGTACATAGCTATTTGACATCTTTTTCTTGTATTGCAAATAAGTAAACATAACATCATACGTATAGTTTGCTATATTTATATATGGGTTTTGCACTTTAATGCACTGAAAAGAAATATGGAGTATATGTTCATTGCCTTTATTGTATGCTATCCATTAAAATGTATGATGATGAATGAGGGAATGCAAATTGGCTGATATTCTATCAAATAACGTGACTAAATTTGTATCCTGTTAAGACAGTAAGTCCATCCAGCACATCAAGGAGTAGAAAAACACACTGGATTTTCAAGATACATGAAGTGAAAATAACTAGTCTATAGTCTCTGATGGGTGCTTAACTTCCCTATTATAGTGAGATTTTATTGAGAGCTCTGAAACGTCCTTCAAGCACCAACTAAAGAAAAATGTGAGGTTGTAGGCATCAATAGTCCTCATCTCACTCAGAAAACCTTTTTTAAATTTCTTCAGCATTTTATATTCCCATCTTTCCAAACACCATGTGCAACTGTAGATTTTCTCTGCCTTATCCATTGAAACAAGACATTTGGTAAGGAACCAATTGCTTTTCACAAAACATGGGCAAATATTTAAACCACTTCACGCTTGATAATGGTGAGGGGCTTTCAAAATGAAAATACACTCTAGAAAAAAGGCTATTTGGCACCCTGCGTGTGTTTGTCGGAAGGAGACCATTTAGGAGACCACTTGCTGATTTCAATGCTCAATCTCATCAGTTCTATGCATTGTTGTGAAACAGTTTTCAGCTTTTAAATGAATCCACTGCATACCAGATGGTGGAGGTTGATGTTCCGTATCTGATGTCTCAAAGCACCAGCAGAAAGGAGAGGGACAGTCACTCTTTGCCTACTCAGATCCAGGGGACTTTTTGAAGAGATCCTCTGCTTTGTGTATAACTTAATCATAACTGTTTGGTTTCATGGCTTGAGGCGCTGGGTAGAACAAAAGACATGAACATATGGTTGAGAGAAAATGTGACGCACATTATATAATACGGTCACGAATTATCCACAAGTTTGCTTTGATTTTCAGGTCACTGTACAATGTTTTAGATCAGATTTTGTCATTTCAGGTTATGCAAAAATGCTAAATGAATGCATTGGATAAATGATTAAATAAGATCACCATCAAGGACGCATAAGAAAAATATGCTGAAATATGCTCCATATGACACTAAGTACAAACATAATGATATACATATGAATCATGTAATGAATCATACAGCCTACATATTTTACAGATATAGTACCAAACTGTATCTAATTTTAAAAATAAACAACGCCTATACATTCTCTTCATGTTCACGCTGTCTCACACTGTAAAATATAATTATGTTCTCTGCAGAAAAATAATACAAACAACATGTCTCGTATGAGCCGCTCCGGGGCAACATCCATCACCAAAGCGTTTGGCATTAATGAGCACAAGATGGCAGGCTAGCCCGTAAAATGGTTTCATGGAACAGATTCGCATCGAAGCCTCGGGAGAAATGTATAGGGGTCGTGAACCTAGGCTGGCTTTGGATTGGTCGCTCTGTGTGGTCAGGGCACAAAGTCAGCCAATAGGTACCGTCCCCGACAGCTGCGTCAAAGTGGTCTGAAGCTGATATCACGGATGTCTGGAAATCTGTGGTGCCGTTTCAGGTAACGTGGAGTAGAAGTAGCCTAACGAGTTTCAAACCACAGTCAAACAGTCACTCGTGCTAATGGTGTGCCTGTGATAATGTCAGTCACGACACAAGACGGGTTCAGAGGAAAGACGAACCAGAGGGGAATCTGAATGTGACTCTTCGGAGGGAAGTATATGAATTTATTTAGCAGTTACCCAGGATAATGTGTCATTCAAATCATAAAATCATGCCAAAATCAGACTCGTCTGTGTCAAGATGTTGCCGAGAGACCATGTGTCATGTGTTTTTAACGACTGATGTCATTATATACAGCTGTGTTCCCAAGGACCTCACCTGTGACCTTTGAAGACATCACAGGTTAAGGGTCTCAGGGACACAGACATACACTGGTTCAAGTTCAAAGTCTTCAGATGAACTCCAAAGCGAGGCTGAAATTCCCACTTTGGGTCCATCTGCATATAGAGTTACTTGAACGGTGATTAAAAGAATCTGGGCAAAGTTTTTCCTAAAGCTGCATGTCAGAGACAAAGAAGATTTTTTATTGCAGAGTCATGATTACATATACAGAAATAATTAAGGCCACAGATTTATGACAGATTTTTATTATTTTTATGTAATAATAAACATAATTCACTATATCTTATGCTATAGTAAAAATTAAATATATAGAATGAAAATCATGGTTTACAAAAATATTAGACAGGACAGCTGTTTTCTGTTTTCACCCTTGATAATAATAAGAATTCTTTCTTTAAATAATAATAATGAATCAATAATAATAATAATAGTAATAATAAGAAATACATTTTTTAACTGTATTTTTGATCGAATAAATGCAGTCTTGGTGAGCACTTCAAAACTTACTTCAAAAAGATTTTAAGAATCTTACCGACCAGAAGCTTTTAAATGGTAATGTATATAGATAGATAGATAGATAGATAAGATAGATAGATAGATAGATAGATATTCACACACACACACACACTGAATATTTTATATATACCGCATACTAATCTTGGATGATGACACTTCATTACCTTCCTCCTTACCTTTGTCAGATTTGCCAAAAAAAATAAATGCATCACTCTCACAATGACAGTTTCTTCTCCAAATTGCGTGACATCTCTAAATCTCCTGAGGTTGCGACCTGTAGCAAACAGAAGCAAGTTTTAACACATGACACTCATTTTAACCCTCAGGAATGAACAGCAACGCCTTAACGAGCACTGAAATTAAGATTTAGCATCAGCGCCATAAACAATTGCGCAGTTAGTTCTGTCCGGCCCCCTGGTGGCAGACACCGAGTACGATACATGAACCGAATGAACCCAAAAACAGATATGCACTGCCAGCAAACTGTCTCTGCCCTCTCTCTGTCTCTCTCTCTGGCTGCCCTCCTTTTCTGTGAAGCCACAAACACAGAGGCATCAGTGTGCATGTGAGCGACACACATAGGTGGTATATCTATAAACGTGTGACGCGTATCACAAACCGCCCGGCCTTTGCACGATAGATCGTATGACAAATGCGACGCGTCATGGGTCGAAGATGTATAGAAAGCATGCGGTACCAGAAAACAGCAAACACTGCTCTCTCTCTCTTTCTTCCTCTCGGTCTCATAGTGCCCCAGTTTTAAGGCTGCCTATCTCTTTCGAAACAAGAGTGGAGAGGGAAACAGCAGACAAAAAGGCAGATTTAGAATGGCATGCAAGTGTTACAAATGTTAAAGAAGCCAAACACGGAAGTCTTCCGCAGTCTTTTGTTCACTATCCCTGCTCGTCCCAACCTAATTTACCAAATGTATGGCGAAACACGCAGTCACGGACAAGCACGCTACGCCTCGTATGTTATACACTGAAAGAGTTGTCACAAAATCCGCTATAGTGTCTCCAGATGTTCGCTTCCTTAGAGCCGTATGGTAAACTAGTTTCCTCCATCCCTGTTTGACTTCCATCTCGCCCTGCGCTCTCCTCTCTTCTTCTCCCTCCTAGCGTGGCGATGATGCTCTGACACTCGTGGCGATCAGAGGCGGTGCAGATCATGAGATAGGTGCGCTTTGAGCAGCCCACTATTATCTGATGCCGTCCCCTCTTCTCTTCCCTTTCTCTCTGATTCTCCCTCCCTTCCTCTCATTACTCCTTCCTCCCGCCCTGACAGAAACCATGTCTAACCCCCCCCACAACATCATAAATCAGTGTCACCTAAACACTAATGCACCCAACCAGCGAGCACCGTGGACGTTCAGACCCTGTGCTGCTCCCTGTCGTCACTGTCCCTGCCTCGGCGTCTCGCTCCGCTTCCTCTAACCAACCCCAACCTACCCCCTCGTTTTCTTCTCCTCCTCTCCTGCGTTTTGTCAGTAGAATATCTGCCATTCTCTCTCTCTTTCTTTCTTTCTCCCCCCCCCACAGCAATGTCTGGCACTCGAACGCAAGAACAGTCATAACACCTTGTGATTGGGTGAAGGGTGTCTGTGTGTGTGAAATGGAACAGATGAGACAATATGGGATAGATGGGGAGATTGTGAGTTAAAGATCATTTCTGAGAGAGAGAGAGAGAGAGAGAGAACGAGATTCCTCTCCCAGACAACAAAAGCTTGGGGGTGATTACCCTGCAGTAATGAAAAGTGTCACCAGCCATCATGCTGCATTATACCAAACTCCTTTGATTGAAAGATTTGATCTAATGGCAGGTTGGAATGACTCAATTAAGCCCGAATGAGGAAACTCTGTGCATGCATGTTAGGCTACACCATTTCAATTCAGACTAGCACGTCATATGATACATTCATAAGAGCTCGCAGGTTACATAATAATCTAAAGACTCTTTAATAATATACTGTGGGGAGCGAAAATCTGAGAACAAGCTGGACGCATGGGTTTTAAACATGGAAATAAGTAGGAGACTTTTTTTTTTTTAAATAATAAAATTTAGACAAGTTATGACCTAAAATTAGTAAATAAAAGCATTTACTATTATGTACTATTTCTATAGGTCACTAATCAAAAAGTACATTTGTAACCGTTTCCCCGGGTGCCGCAGCATTGGCTGCCTACTGCTCTGGGTGTGTGTTCACAGTGTGTGTGTGTGTGTGTTCACGAAGTCACTTGCCTGCTATGAAACAGACAACATGGTTGGACAGAGGAATACGAGGCATGTTTAAGTGTGGACATTGCAATCATTGTGAGAATGTAATTCAAACTAAATCATTTATGGATGTTTGCACAAAGAAACTGTATTTAATTGGATCCTTCATTAATTGTAAAAGTACGCATGTAATTTATAGGCTTCAATGTCCTTGTAACTGTTTCTATGTGGGTCAGACTAAACGTAGACTGCAAGATAGATTATGGGATCACAAAAATGCAATTCGTACAAGAAACAAAGATTACCCCATGGCAGTACATTATGCATCTACACATGACTCAAATCCGTCTACTTTAAGAATTATTGGTTTGGAAATTGTAACTGGATCGATTAGAAAGGGTGATAGATTACAAAGACTTCTACAAAGGGAAGCCTTTTGGATTTTTCAGCTAAAAGCCACCATTTTTCCTGGTTTGAATGAGGAATTAGATTTAACTCCATATTTGTGAAATGATTATCAGTACGATTATTATTATCACGATATATATATATATATATATATATATATATATATATATATATATATTCACGATATATATCACGGTATAGTTATTTTTGCTTTAAATAAACTCTTTATGATAGCAAAATTCGTGATAAAATAGAAATTTCACAATTCTTCACCGAAAACTAAATTCATCACCAAAAACTAATACTAGCTTCAATTAAAAAAAAACAACAACAACAACTCAAGCTCAATGAAGACAAGTAAACAGTCAATCATTAAATAAGAATAAGAAACTAATTCCAAGCAATAGCACAAAAAACTAAATAAATAAGAAATGCTACATACATTGTATGAAGTAGTCAAATGTATAAAAACACTGCATATTCTTCACAGTGTAAATTAAATATCCTCTTTAATAATATACTGTGGGGAGCGAAAATCTGAGAACAAGCTGGACGCATGGGTTTTAAACATGGAAATAAGTAGGAGACTTTTTTTTTTTTAAATAATAAAATTTAGACAAGTTATGACCTAAAATTAGTAAATAAAAGCATTTACTATTATGTACTATTTCTATAGGTCACTAATCAAAAAGTACATTTGTAACCGTTTCCCCGGGTGCCGCAGCATTGGCTGCCTACTGCTCTGGGTGTGTGTTCACAGTGTGTGTGTGTGTGTGTTCACTACTGTGTGTGTGCACTTGGATGGGTTAAATGCAGAGCACAAATTCTGAGTATGGTACACCATACTTGGCCACACGTCACTTCACTTCACCTTAAATCCACAGCGAGTATATAATCTCCAGGATCTGAACACCATCAGCCTGTGCACGATAAATATTCATGATCCACATTGTGAATTCATCAAACACACACTGATGATGGAGCTGAATAAACAAACAAACAAAGAAGTTACACAACCAATCAGGGCCGTATTGAAAAGGGAAACAAACAATTAGACGGATTAATCAAAAGATAACGAGCCAAAACACCAGAGACAGACGAAGTGTTTGGAAGAACAGTCAAGTGAGCAAGAATCAGGCAACATGACTATGACAGAAAGCGCAGAATACCATGACGTACTTTTATGCAGTGAAATAAGGATGGGGATCAAGGCGTAGTCCTGTTTGCATTATGATGTTAGATATTTAGAAAAAAAAAAAAGTCCTTTGAGACACCTGTTCTAGCACGCAATCAAATTAATGCATCAAGATCTATGGCGCATTCGTTCACAAATAATTCTCACTATATGATCAAAAATCTGGAATTTTCCATTAAATCATAGCTTTTCTTGAGGCTACGCATGGGAGGTTTTTATTTGCGCAGGTTTGTTTATGTGCACAAGACCGTTTCTTTGTTCTCGAGTCTGTCTCCATCCAGTCTCTCCTGGGTGTGATTTCTCTGTTTCTCGTAATGTGAGGCTGAACGTCTTGGTGTGCGTTTACGTGTCTGGAAAAGAACAACGACAGGCACAGATTGCTGATATGTGCTCTTTTTATCTCTTTTTAGAGGAGAAGGGCAACGCAATGCGGATCCTGGCAGACCGTGTGAGCGGCCAGACAGAGGAGGAGGAGACTGTAATCATTCATAAGAGTGCTGGAGAGATGATTGAGAGGCTAATTGCAAACACACTGACCACACAACTTAAAACCCATCCTAACATCCTGCTATTATTATAATGTATGTGCTTGAGAAGAAAAGAATGGCGGTTTGCACCTGAAACACATTAAAATGAGTTAATTAGCAGATTATGGGTAATGGAAAATGGATAATGAAGTGCTGCCTGGTTTTGTCCAAAATACTGAGGAAAAATGAGAAGAATGAGTGCCACAGCAGTGCTATTTCTCCATGTACTGAACCATAAATACTTGTGTGAATTGCTTTCCAATGATAAAATTCCTTCCCCTGTTGCAGTTTTATCAGCTATTGTGTGCTTATCTTGAGTAAAAAGGTGAGATGCTTTACCAACATTATTTGTCGGATTTATCTGCTTCCACAAATTCTTCTCCATTAAAAGCAATTCAGAAGTATCTGTGTACGAAATAAATATTTCATATCAACACAAATTGCTGAAAATATTATATTATATTATATTATATTATATTATATTATATTATATTATATTATATTATATTATATTATATTATATTATATTATATTATATTATATTATATTATATAATTGCTGAAATAATTATATTATATTATATTATATTATATTATATTATATTATATTATATTAAAATCTTCTGTGGATCCCATAAGATTTAAAATTCTTCTTCCAGCAAACTCGTGTCTGTTGATATTTATCAACATGTAGAATAAATGTTCTATTCTGATTAATACTTTCTCAGCTGTTTAGTATTATCACAATAATTAAAACAGCCACAAAAAAACTTATAATTTAATTTTGAAGTGACACAAAATATCCATCTTATTGTTTTCAAAAAAATAAATTTTAGACAAATTTGGTGTTAATTATGATTTATTAAAACAATTAACTTAATTAAAAATTAAAACTTCATTAAGTGTTTTTCCACAATGAACCATGAAATGAAAATTAATTTATAAAATATAATGGAAAAAATATATATACATATATATAAATTAAATACAAATTTTTATTGGTAGAAACATTAATTATTTAATATCATATTTTTGCAAATTACTTATATATGCTGCTTACTTATATGCTACTCATATGTTGATGTTTATTAGTAATTCACACAGAAAAAAAATAAATGTCTTATTTAAATCTACACTTTTAGCAGTTTTAGGAATTTCATTCTATTTTTAATTCTATTTCAGTTTCAAATTCTGCATCCTGTTTGCTTCAGGAATTGAACTGGAATTTAAAAGGCTGTCTCAATGCAATTCTGAATGTTATCCAATGTAACGTAAAACAAGGTACAATTTATCATTTCATGCATCCCTCAGAATCGAACCAATAACTTGACGTTGCTAGTACCATTCTCTATGCTACAGTTTGAGGTTGAACAACCCTATTAAGTACACAAAACACATTTATCCTCTTGTATATATTTCAATCTGTTATCTCCACCTTCCTGTTTTTAATTAGGAATTTACTAGACTCGACTGATTTGTTGGAGCCCTCTTGTGGACGGGGGCATTTGGGCACTAACCCAAACTGGCCATATGGCAGACAGGGGCGACTAACAGCCTGTGAATGATAGCGCAACAAACACTGAAACTACAAAAACAACAACAATCAAGGTGCTTCTGTGCTGATTCAGACCATATATTTCGTTTTCAACCTTGCAGCTCAATTTTAATTTTAAGGCAAAAACATTTGAAATGCTTGTCTATATGCCGCTGATGGGTCATTCATACTCACCTCGGCGTAATGGTGACACCGCAGGGAAAGCTAGAAGGTTGTACAGTTAACTCCAGGCCGATTATGATGCAAAACCATACAACCAACTACCTCAGCCTGCAGCGCACTGACTCACGGTTCGATTTCTACACACTCTCACAATCAGGTGTCAATAGATTTCATGTGTAATGTCTTCCCCTACTGGACAACTTATGTAAAGCAACACATCATCCACTTGTGAAAAATGATATTACTGTTACACACAAGCACTTTGCAGGAATTTTATGTTACCATGATCATTCGACATGAAAATCACACTGAAATACTCCTATTAAAAAAGATGAATTAACCTATGAATTAGCCTCTTAACCTATTTTGGGATAGTTCACCCAAAAATGTACCATCATCATGTTGTTTCAAATCTATAAGACTTTTGTTCATCTTCGAAACACAAACGAAGCAAAACCTGAGATATTTCTGTCCCTCCACTGAAAGATCACACAACTAAAACTTCAAATAAACCATATGGATCAAGCGGTTTACTCCAAGTCTTCTGCTTATTAAATATGGTAAATGGAAGCTTAAATGTGCTTTTTGATGTGCAGGAACTACTGAGGTTTGTTCTCGCATCTCAAGCAAGTACAACTGAGCTTTTGTTAACCATATTTGGTGAGCTGTATGTATGTCCACTGATCAACGATTATATGTGAATAAAACCCTAAATTAAATCTGTCCATCATATAAAGTGATTTTGTCTCTTCAGAAGACTGTTCTATTCATACAGATTTCTTTTAAGATCTCTTTATGACTTTTTTTGAATGGACTTTAAGTGGAAGGACAGAAATCTCTCAGGTTTCATTGATATCTTCATTTGAATTCTTATGGTGAGTAATTGGTGACAGAATTTTCATTTTGGGGCAAACAATGACTTTAAGGAGTGCATTATGGGAATGTATTCATTTCTTATGTCCAGACATGTACATCGTTTACGTCAAGGGACAAAAATGATTATTTAATAATAGTCATCAATGTTGTTTTTACAAATTCTAACATTCATTCCGTATGTGAGTCCTCGAAGCACACGTGAGAGAGCAAATCAATCTATGGAGACTTTCTAAGAGCTGGAATGGGTACTTAATGTACAATTCAGGAGACTGAAATGAAGTTTTTCATATAATGAAATATGAAAATACTACAAAACAATCAGGATCGATCAAGTCATCGTGAATAGTGCTGTTGTTCAAAGGTCGTACTTATTGCACTACTGGAAGCAACCCTTAAGAAAGTCTGATTTTGAAGCACTTGGGAAATTGCATAAGCTTAACGAGGTGACTTCAATCAATTTCATATGCAGTTCAAACAAGAAAAATGCCCTTCATCTGTTTAATTTTGAACTCCTGTGTGTCTGAAACCCTGGAAAATGAATCCAGCTTGTGGGTCAATCTATTTTTGCTTGACTCTAGAATGAAGATTCTCATTCTGGCATTTGTTAGCCCAGAAGTTTGTGTAACCACAAACAATTACCAGATCCTTGGCACCCTCCAGCCTTTAATTTAAATTATAGCTCACCCAAAAATGCATGAAATGTCAGTATTTATTTACTCACCCACATGGTGTTCCAAACTCATGATATTCATTCTGTGCAAAACAAAAGGAGAAATGTATTAAAATCTACATTCAATTACTATAAATGAGGATTTATGAACTGACATCAGGCACTATATTCCAATCAATAATAGAGAATTTTACATCACTATTTAATGAAAATCTTTAAATCCTCCCTATAATTACCAATTTCATAAATGAATCATTCTTTAAATTCGAATCTTTTCCATGAACTTGTTGATCTGATTCACAAAACAAAATTGAAGGATTTGTGTGTGAATAATCAAACTGATATGGTTCTTTGCAAAGGAAAGACACAAAGCTGCTTGGGCTGAATCTCAAAAACATGTCCAGGTCATATTTAAAACCAAAATCAACAGAATGTTTTTTTTAATATAGAAATTTAAGCATATTATTAGGATTATTATGATTCATTGCACAACAGCATTATTTTCATAATAATTAAAGCCAATAAATAAATAAATAATAATACAAAATAAAATTACTTAAGTTGGGAAAAAAATTATATTTCACTTAAATTGTAAAGTATTTACATATCATGTGATAACACCTTTAATTTATGAAATAAAAATATAGTATTAGGATAATAAAAATATCCCTATTGAGAATAAAAGGTTTTTTTTTTTCAAGTCAAACATCCCAAAAATAGGGAGGAGGGTTCTTAACTGTCCTGAAAATATAAAAAAATAAAATAAAATAGGCTTCATTTTCTTTATGCAATTTTTCCCCCCTCTGATTTTTGGGTGAAATATGAAATATTAATCTCTCAAACATTGAAATCATTAGTTCTACACATCAACTTATGCGGTTTTTTAGTTCAAATCACTCAATGATCCATTCGCATCAGTTAACAGCTCACTGGAGGGGAAATGATCAGATTATTACGTTTTTTGAGTGAACCCTTCGTTTAACAGGAAACAGTTAATGTTCACACTGCTCTTCTCACAGACAGAGACGCAGACACATATGTTGGACAGCTCTGTTCGTCTGACAATGACAGAGATCTCCAGGGTGAGACGTGAATGCGGTCCAAACATTAACTGCGTGGTCTATTCAGCTCCTTTCTCACTCCCTGTCCTTTTCACAGCCAAATGCATTCATTTTACTGATGCAAACTAAACTACAAACCTAACCGTAGACAACTTGGCCTCCTGCTCTTAATGTTACTGTTTAGGTCACTTTTGCAGTTTAATATCTATAAAGACTTTTGTCCTTCCCTCTCTGGCTCGGCTCCACCCTATCTTCCTTTTCTTTCTCTCACTGCCACATTCACAGTCCAATCACGTGCGAATGCGGCATGGTGGTGCCAGTGCCAGCTTTCTGCCAACCTGCATGTGTATGTGTGTGTCTTTGCCAGCATAAATCATTGGGACATAAGGTCACACACTTGTCATGATCTTAATTATGAGACCACACAGTGATGAAGCTGGAACAAATGTTCAGGAGTTCTAAAATGTTTTCATTTTGAGTTCTACATTTCCAAATGTTGATATGGTTTGAATTTTGAATAATAAAAAAAACGGTACTAAAAAGGATACATTTTCATTTTGTGTAAATGTGTACACAACGTGAAAAAGATTAAAAGTTTATCGCATACATTTAAGTTCAATTTAGGGCCAGTTAACAAACTCTCTCACTCTCTCTCCATCTCTTTTACTCACTCGTTCCTTTTATTTTTTCTGTCACTCTTCCTCTACTCTCCACCTCACCCAAACCCATAAGCCTGCCGATACCTTATTCAAAAAGCCAGCGAATGGCAGGTTGCTATGGGAACTCGCTGCTTGGCAACTTGCTGGCTTGGCGATGTGCCCATCGGTTGCCAGGACAGTGTTGTCAGTGGCAGCTAAGTGCTGTGCCAGCTGTGTGTGTCTGGATGTGGATCGCTAACATGTTCGGTTTGATTGTGAGCATAACTGTAAATTATATGTAAAGGGTAAATACGCATTTAACAGCTTTTTTGAGAGTAAAATTATGCCCAAAAATATATATTCATAAAATCCATGTTGAAATTGGAAGTGCTCTATGTTTTTGTCAAAGCAAAGACAGATTTGTATGCGGTGAATCTCACGAAACCATGTCCAAAACATGCCCACATTGTATTTAACACCAAAAAAATAAGAAACGAGGCATTTCAGCAAATTATTATGATTATTAAAGACATTTTGCACTTTATTTTCATTAATTTAAATGCAAAAAATCTAATTATGTAGGAAAGAAACATCATGGTATATTATTTGCAGAACTGCCTTTAGTTTATGCATCATTTCACTGTAACGATATATATCACAATATAGTTATTTTTGCTTTAAATAAGGTCTTTATGATATCAAAATTTTTGATACTATAGAAATTTACATTCTGTCACATGAGTGACAGACAGCAGGAATATTAGACTGCTGTCACTTTAAGAGCTGCCCGCATGCAATATTCTGTTACACGTGTGTTTTCTTTCTTAGCTGTTTGCTTTCACTTAAAGGTGCAGTAGGAGATCCTGGAAAATGCTAACTTTAGCCTGATAGCACTGAAAGCGAATGTCCCACCCTCCCTGCAATTTGCCATCCAAAGCCACGCCTCCTGAACGCATATACGCACACATATCAGATGATCAGACACAACATTACTACAATACATCATGTGTTATCCACCGGTGAGAAAACTTTATAGCACAGTTAGTAAAAGTACTACAATACCAGGACGGAAGATCAGGTTGTTGATGTTTGCCTGCCATTCTGAACGCGCTGATGACGTATCCTGTCTGCGCGAACCGGGTGCGCAGAAGTATGCAAATACATATGTTGACAGGCAGGTTGGAAAGTCAATCAAAACGCTCGTTCCGAGCAGTTTGATTGGATGAACATTTCTTGGTCCTGCACCTTCCACAGAATATATAAATACAGATAAATACATTTAGACCACTTAACTAAATGATTGCTATCGGGATGTGAAGAGACTTTCAACCAGCATAACAAAAAATGTTTCTGGAGACAATCACCTATTGCACCTTTAAGACCTAAATTACTGTTTATGAGGATACTTGCAAAGATGGGCATTTTGACACATACAAGTGTGTGAATTTAACTGTTCAAGACCTATAAAGCAGCAAAAATAACTCAAGTTCAATACTCCTGAGCACCCACCCCTACAGCACAGTATTAGAGTACTTAAAAGTATCATTATTGAAAATAATGGATATTTTTTTAAGTCAAACATCCTAAAAATTTGGAGTTTAATTGTCATGAAAATATAAACAAAAAATAGACTTCATTTTCATATATATAATTTTTTTTCTCTCTGATCTTGTGGTGAAATATGACCATGTTTTACAGATTTCGAGTCTCCAATATTCAAATCATTACTTCTAAACATCAAAGAAACATGAAATGTTGGAAGTCCCCTTCAGTCATAATGTATGACTGAGAGGTCAAGATATACAAGCAAAGAATGAGAAAGAAAGTGATTTTCAATATTACCGTACATGCTGAAATTCTTTCCATCATTCCAGTCTTGGGGAAGGAATAACATGGATGATTCCAAACTGTAGTTCCACAGCATT
>NW_015542410.1:1580448-1587905 GCF_001515605.1 Sinocyclocheilus anshuiensis | reverse complement strand
AGATCTTGGAAAATGCTAACTTTAGCCTGATAGCACTGAAAGCGAATGTCCCACCCTCCCTGCAATTTGCCATCCAAAGCCACGCCTCCTGAACGCATATACGCACACATATCAGATGATCAGACACAACATTACTACAATACATCATGTGTTATCCACCGGTGAGAAAACTTTATAGCACAGTTAGTAAAAGTACTACAATACCAGGACGGAAGATCAGGTTGTTGATGTTTGCCTGCCATTCTGAACGCGCTGATGACGTATCCTGTCTGCGCGAACCGGGTGCGCAGAAGTATGCAAATACATATGTTGACAGGCAGGTTGGAAAGTCAATCAAAACGCTCGTTCCGAGCAGTTTGATTGGATGAACATTTCTTGGTCCTGCACCTTCCACAGAATATATAAATACAGATAAATACATTTAGACCACTTAACTAAATGATTGCTATCGGGATGTGAAGAGACTTTCAACCAGCATAACAAAAAATGTTTCTGGAGACAATCACCTATTGCACCTTTAAGACCTAAATTACTGTTTATGAGGATACTTGCAAAGATGGGCATTTTGACACATACAAGTGTGTGAATTTAACTGTTCAAGACCTATAAAGCAGCAAAAATAACTCAAGTTCAATACTCCTGAGCACCCACCCCTACAGCACAGTATTAGAGTACTTAAAAGTATCATTATTGAAAATAATGGATATTTTTTTAAGTCAAACATCCTAAAAATTTGGAGTTTAATTGTCATGAAAATATAAACAAAAAATAGACTTCATTTTCATATATATAATTTTTTTTCTCTCTGATCTTGTGGTGAAATATGACCATGTTTTACAGATTTCGAGTCTCCAATATTCAAATCATTACTTCTAAACATCAAAGAAACATGAAATGTTGGAAGTCCCCTTCAGTCATAATGTATGACTGAGAGGTCAAGATATACAAGCAAAGAATGAGAAAGAAAGTGATTTTCAATATTACCGTACATGCTGAAATTCTTTCCATCATTCCAGTCTTGGGGAAGGAATAACATGGATGATTCCAAACTGTAGTTCCACAGCATTCCTGCCATCAGAAAAGACATGAATTATCAATGGATATCTGTATTGAAAGATTTACAGGATAAGGACTTGGCTACAATTATTATTTTTTTTTTTTTTGCTTTACACAAAACTTTAATGACATTTGTCATATCTTAACTAGGTTTGCCTCTTAAAAAGGCAATAAAATGACAAATTGTTCTGAATGACACATTACAGCCACAGATTGATTAATCTGTCTGTCTAAAATGTTAATCAATGTTCACTAATTGTGGATGTTCAATGCAGCAGGATTTACTTTAGATGCTATTATCAGTGTACATTGTCAGGTAGTACTACCATTGTATATAAGTGCTCCTTGACTAATGTAGAGAGACATAATCGGTAAGCAGAAATTTGAAATGAGGTACACATCTGTTGATGAAAAAGTCTATAGGTTAAGAGCTGCACTTATCCTGAATTAATACAAATGCATATGTGGCGCACACACACTATCCATTCTTACACTGAACAATACAAGCTAATAAATTCAGACTCTCATATATCTGAATAGTAAGAACGGCAAATGACATATTGCCAAAAAAAAAAGCAATATGCTTAGCTACATGAAAAAAACAACACAAAAAAAGTGAAAGTGCCAAATTAATATCTGTAATTTAATTCTAAAGCACTTTTTTTAACTACTTTTAAAGTAGCATTAAAAACCCCACAGTAAGCAAGGCAAAGGTGACAGTGACAAGGAAAAACTCCTTAAGATGTATGTAGAGAAAAGGTCATTTACAGAAGATTTATTATATTATATTTATCACACTATGTGTACCTTGGAAATATATTGAAAACACTATTGAAATGAGTCAATGTGATGAGTGATGTGATGTGTTGAAGTATTTAATTGAGTATTTAAGAATGTTTTTATGAAATTCACATGGAAGAATATATGGGGCATTGTAACTATTATACCTACATCTATAAACCTGAATATTCTGTTGATAAATTTTTACAGATTAATCTTGAGCAGTACTACTACAATTTTCCCCATTCAATTTTTTAAGCCTGAAGTAATTGCATCATGTTACTTTTATTTGCACCATGGTACTAAATGGTCACCATATTCATTTACCATGCTATTTAGATGGTCCTCCATGACATTTCAACATTTCCATGGCATTTTAAGTATGAAAAAAAGGAAATGATAGAAATCCATTTTAGCTTGTTTAAATAACAATCTATCAACCTGAATAAAATATTGATCAATTTAATCAAATGATGTTGAACATAAATAATAAAAAAATAAAGATTTAAAAACTATACCTCTCATGACTTTTATTTTGCAATATTTACTGTATTTTATTTTTATTGTATTATATAGAAAATGCCTTTGACACATACACACAAATACTCTCTCAAAACGCCATTCTGTTTTTATAATACTCACAAATTACACCAAAAAGTCTTCTTTTTTTAAAAACACAGAGCATTTTTCTTATAAAAGAGGTTCTTCAGAGGTTTTCAAGGGACTGCAGCTTTAATTGTGTCACTTGTCAGGTCCTCCTCAATTCATTCTTTCAGGACAGTGATCAATATGGCATCTGCACCTCCAGTCTACATCATTACACAGCCTGGAGCGAGTGTGTGTGTTTTTCTGTGTGTCTTCAAACTCTTTTTACTCCTAAATAGTGCTGCGTTTTGAATGAAAATGTATGTTTAAGGATGATTGTAATTAATGATAAAAACCTTTTATGTCTTTTGTATTTGAGTTGGAGTGATGTGACTTGTTTATGGCGTGCGAGGCTGAGTGTGTGTTGGCAGTGGTCTGAGCAGTCTGTGTGTCCTTGTGTTTGCACAATGCGGCAGAGGGCGGAGAGCTAAATCAAAAAGAAACAAATGAATTCAGATCAATATTGAGTCGAGTGATGGATAAAAGGGGATGAAGGAGAGAAAGACTGACAGAGAGCGAGAGAAAACGGGAGAGAGGGAGAAAATGTACAAAGAGCCTCTTAGCCTCACTAATGCACTAATGCAACGTAAAGAACATTTAGACTGGACTTTTGAGTTTTATTTATTTTAAAAGTCTGCTTTACAAGTATTTATGGGCTAAAAGGTGGCATTTCATATAAATGACTATACCTAAATTTGTCATTTTTGTAATACATTTAATTCTCCAAAAAGGTAGGTAATGGGGAAGCCAGGATCTGAGCTGGTTATTCTCTTTGGTATCATCCTTAAAATAATTCACCATGGTAACCATAATTTTCCACAAAAATGCCCTAGTAACAACAGTTATCATAGTTATCATTAGTACTGTAAAGCATATCCATACAAAATGAATACTGTGGCATCACCATGGGATCAGATGGTAATACCATGGTACTTTGATATGACAATACTGAATTGTCAGCATATATTCATTTGAAGTACTATGGCATTTAGGTAGCAATTCAGTAAATACTATGGTCCTTTAAAATAAAAAAGAATTATGGTAATCTGTTATAAAAAAAATCTTGTTTTATTTTGATTTAGTGATTATTGTATTTCGGCAATTAAACACTGTTAATTTTTGCAAAGACTGAACATGATGCTTAACATTAAAATAAATTCCAAAAACGCTATTTCAATCTTTTTTCGGCTGATAGTCAGTAGGATTTTTTACATGTTTTTGTCATGTTTAATACTCTCAGGCTACAGTTATTTTATTAAAAAATACTATAAAAACAGTAATAATGTGAAATATTATTACAATTTAAAATAGTAGCTTTCTATTTGAATATATTTCATAATGTAATTTATTCCTGTGATGCAAAGCAGAATTTTCAGCAACATTACTCCAGTCTTCAGTGTCACATTATCCTTCAGAAATCATTCTAATATGCTGATTAGGTGAACAAGTAATATTTCTTATTATTGTCAGTGTTTACGCTGCTTATTTTTGTGTATTTTAACCTGCAATCTTGATGTTCATGACTAGTCAACTTCCACATTTTTTTTTAAAGATAATTTTTTCAGTCCACACTTCAGCATAATATTTTTGTTAAAACCATGACACATTTTTTTGTCAGGATTCTTTGATGAATAGAAAGCTAAAAAAAAACAGCATTTCTTTGAAATAGAAATCTTTTGTAACAGTTAATTTGATCGATTTAATGTGTCTTTGAAGAATAAACGTATTCACTTTTTGAATGGCAGTGTATTACAGAAAATGGGAATTTGACGGCAAAAGGTCTTAAATTATGGTCTATATATGATGAAATACTTGTAAAACCACAAAGCCCAAATCCACATCTGCTCACCTCCCTTTCTCTTTTACACCCATCACTTAGCAAAACCGCCTCGTCTGTTTGAGACAATCACCACAGACTCTTAAACATGATTTCAGCCTTGTTCAAGTCATCACACAGTCAGCCATAAAACACATCTATAAGTCTCAATTTAGCTTAACGCAAGTCACTATCTGAGGCAATTTCACAGGTACATTGTATGTATTTTCCCATGAACTCAGATGAAGAGAATGAATGGATCGCTCAAAAAGCCTGGTCACAAATCAAGAAAGAATTTATTTATTTATTTTCTTGCTGCACTAAGTGAGACGTGCGTATGCGTGTGTGTTTAAGAGGACATTAAAGGAGGGAGGCAGAAAAGGATGAAGGGCTGGAAATCTATAGTAATTGAACTATTTTGCAATCAACATTCAGTTAAACGAGTGACTCATGCAGCTGAGGGCAAAAGAGAGAGAGAGAGAGAGAGAGAGAACAATGCAGGGCGAAGAGAGAGACAAGAAAAAGACAAGTATATAGTGACGGCAGATTTGGTAGCAGCCTGCATTTTTAAATGTCGTAGAGCTTTGAAACTGAACTTAATTATACTCACACTTAATTAATCTTCTTGGTCTATGTGTCTTATTTCTATGGCAATTTCAAGGTTTTGTGTATTAAAGGGATAGTTCACCCCTACTATCCCTTTAAAGACTGCTGTACTGTTTAGCTGTGTGGAATGAACTGTTCTGAATCCACTATAATGGGCAAGTTAGAAATTACAGCAACTATGTAGTTTATGTTTGACCTCGACACCTAACAGTGTTATCAAGGTAACAATAAAATGCATGTTTACGCCATACAATTCCCACTTCAACATCTGTCTGTTTTCTTTTTATTTATTATATAATATAAAAAAACAACCTTGCTACGTGTACTGCGTTAAGCTAACTGAGACTTTTCATAGCACTTGTATATCATTGCTCTTTTGTTGATTTTGATTGCTTCCATTGTCCTCATTTGTAAGTCGCTTTGGATAAAAGCATCTGCTAAATGACTAAATGTAAATGTAAAGGTAACATCTCTCATAACAATCATGAATGCTTTAGTAGAGTAGATAGATAGTACTGTAAACAACAATCTAACTGGTAGATTCATTCAAAAAGTATTTATAAAAAATTATTATAAAAAGAAAATGTGTTCACTATAGGTTCTTTTCCCCATTTTGATCATGCATTTTACTTACTTTATGTAACTGCCATTTCTTCCAGCTGAATAAGAACTGTGATCTGAAAAGAAAGAAAGTAGGGAGAGAGAAAAAAAAGTGTGATATAAAGATCTGACTCGTATATCAACTCAAGGACCATTAAATGTTCATTCAAGCCATACAGCCACAAGCCTCAACACAACCAAATTGTGAAATTGAATCAGTATTACCGCATTTGGATGAGTACGATTAAAATTAAAAACGTCAGTTAGGAATAACTAACCTGTTCACACAAACATTTTTGGATAGGTCCCCCCATCATGCAAAACTAGGGTTGCAAAGGGCCAGAACATTTCCGGTAAATTAAGTTAAGTTAAGCTGGGGAATTTTGGAAATATTCAAAGCTGGAGACATAATGGGAATTTACAGGAATTCATTTGAAATTTGGGGTATTTAAATTTGGAATAAAAAAGAAAAATCATTTTTGACATTTTTTTTAAAGTAGAAATGAACTCTTTCACAAACAAAATAGTTGAAAATGTTGAATAAAATAAACATATAAACATATTCCCTTCAACTATATTTGCAATAATTCCCATTAATTCTCAATAATTCCCATATATTCCTGTTAATTCCTATATATTTCCATTAATTTCCATGGAAAGTTTCCAACTTCGAAAATTCCTGGAATTTTGCAAACCTATTCAAAATAATGGTCAAGGTTTTTGGATGGATGGATGAATGGATGAAAGGACAGATGAACAGATGGACAATAATAGAATAATACAATGACAGACAGACAGACAGACAGACATATAGATAGACAGACAGACAGGCAGACAGACAGACAGACAGACAGACAGACAGACAGACAGACAGACAGACAGACAGACAGACAGACAGACAGACAGACAGACAGACAGACAGACAGACAGACAGACAGACAGACAGACAGACAGACAGACAGACAGACAGACAGACAGACAGACAGACAGACAGACAGACAGACAGACAGACAGACAGACAGATAGATAGATAGATAGATACTCATAGAGCCCCTCACAGAACTAAAATATTAAATGGTCCCTGACATCTGAAAAAGGCACTTAAAAATGTTATTTGGTTTAAAAGCACAGTGTCTTGTCTCTAAAACTTGAATTGAATTTCTATGAGTGTCCCAGAGCTCTCTTGAGGGTCTGTTTAGCCACTCAGATCAATACAACTTTGGAGACTGTTTACACAAAATGAGTTTGAGAAGTGAGTTGTGTGGAGATGGGTTGTTAAAGGGATAGTTCAGCCAAAAATGAAAATTCTCATTATTCTGCATTCATTGTCCATAAAATGGAAGGTTCAATGCTTCCAACATTCTTTAAAATACTTTTTTGGTCACAGAATAAAGATCATACAGGTTTGGAATGACACAAGGGTAATAAATGATGACAGATTTGTTTTGATTTTTTGACTGAACAATACTGTTCACTGCATATTACAGTTACAAAAAGTGTTAATGTAACGGCCACGACAGAACGCCAGCTCCCCCTTGCACTGTTACACGAAACTGGCCAATCAAATTGTAAGAGACAGATGTGCGGCCCAATTACTGCAGCCCTTTGAGAACGAGAGCTACATATCAGACATAGCCAACAGTACCAGGCACTCTAATGCACCGATAACAGACACTGTCTCTGTATCTCTGTCTCTCACGAGACACACACACACACGTTTGCATGTAGATGAACATACTGAAGTATCTGCATTAGGATCCTCATACTCTATGCATGCATATAGATGACTCGTTACGCAAATACAGTCTCTCTATCCTTGTCTCGCTATCGCTCACACCCAACCCCCCAGCACCTCAGGGTTTGAAATTCATGTGTGAAATAAATAGAGAGAGAGAGAGAGAGACAGACAGAGAGAGAACACATGGGGTAACTCAGGAGGCTGGTGAGGGAAAGA
>NW_015542410.1:1574924-1579653 GCF_001515605.1 Sinocyclocheilus anshuiensis | reverse complement strand
GGGAAAGAGAGAGGAAAAGGGGGGAGGGGAGAAGCGAGCAGGAAGTCAGTGACATGTGAGGACAATAGAGGAAAAAAGAAAGTCAAAAACGAAAAAAGAAGCACGATATCTAATAAAAGAGAGGGTCTCGTCAAAGGTACGACTTTGCCAGGGAATTCTCTGCATCAACCTGGAACCAACAGAGCAGGTCACACACACACACACACACACACACATGTGTACACATTCCAGTGAGCCGCAGCTGTTAACCCTTACACCACAACTGTACTTCCATAATTACTGCTTCGCCAAAGAAACGTATGTTCAGACAAACAGCTGTTACCCCCTGCTAGATATTAAGTGCAGTATATTAGACGCACTCCAATCATCAGATCCTACACAGTGAAATGTCATTGCCTCTAACAGTGATATTCTCAATGTCATGACAACCCAAACACACGCAGACTCAGACTAGAAAACTCAGACAATAATATCCCAAAGCTGTTCACACAAACACAACTGGACACGGCATTCAGAATAATGGTCAAGGTTTTCCAATAACCCATTTATAAACTTGGGTACCTAAAGATTTCTCAAAAGATTTCTCTCAAAATACACATAATTTCACCATTTTATTATGATACATATTTATATTTATTTATTTAATCATATATAATCAGTACAAATACATACAAACTATACTAATGGTAAGATATAAAATAAATATATAAATGAATAAAAAAAAAAATCCCTGCATGGCAGATGTTTATTGAAGAAATCACCTGTATAAGATAACAGAAATTGCTCTTAATGGAAACAATAGCAAAGGAAATTATACTATAAATTGGTTAGTTAGTAACACTTTGCAATAAGGTCCCATTAGTTAACTTTAAATGAATGCATTAATTAACATTAATTAATTATGAGCAATAGTATTTATTAATCTTTTGTTCACATTAATCAAATTAATTTGTTCATTGTTAGTTCATGTTAGCTCAGGTAATATTGTAAATAATAAATAGAACCGTATTCTAAAATCAAATGGTACCTGCTGGTTTAGGAGGCATTTAGATTTGTACATTTTCAGTAATACAAAAATGTATCATATCACATCATATCATATCATATCATATATTATATTACGATTGTGTGACAATAACATTCACATTCCTTAACTTGGCAATCAATTAAAAGCCGATGAGCCACTATTAACCTGGGAGTGAACAGAAAATGTAAGCTAATATGTAAATCAGGTTGATGGTATTTAATAAAAAAAGTACTGATTCCAGCACAAAACTTCCACTGCAAGCATATTTTAGTCTATAAACTGAAAGTCTATAAAAGTTTTTTTTTCTTCTGGTTGCAACATAGCTTATTCGCTCTATAGCATCAATTTAATTTAAAAAAATACATTTGGCCATCATTATAGACATACGCATTACATGCATCAGATCTACATTACTGTGTGTTTGTGTTAGACAATTTGCAAAGTTGATCCCTTATTAATGCAGATTTAGTGCTTCAGTTGCGAGCAACGGTAAGATTACACAACAAAGATACATTTCTATGTGCCTTCCCTTTGCTAAAGATGCATATTCAGTGTTTTTCAAAAATGCCTCCCGATCAAATTAGCAGGAACAATGAACCTGATACTTTAAACTGGTAAACAGCCCTTTAATTTTCAGCCCATGTTTTCTAAATGCATTGTTTTATGCTACTGACTGGAAATTGTATCATTCAGTTAATTGAGACATCTGGCTGAATCACACGCCACTGTGAGTTTGCACCGAGCGTGTGTGTGTCTGAATGAAGAGCTATGTGCGGCCTCCTGACACAGCGTTGAGATTCAGGGGAGGATGATATGAACACATGGCTGAAAGATGAATTATGAGATCCATGCAAGAATTACAAAAAGAGCCGATGCTCTCAAAACATCGAAATTTCTTCCCAAACTCCAATTGCATTTTTACAACCTCTGTATATAAACAAATCACATTTACATGGGCACTGGACCACTTGACCATCTGCTCATAGTACCTAACATTACAATGACATCTGACAGACTTTTCCACTCAATTAATTCTATCCCATGCAAATTTACAAGAACAGTAACAATTCTTGGATTATTGTCCAGTGCATAAGAGATTAGCTTTGTGTAAGTTAAAATAGCACGGAAGTACCTGTGTTCTCCTTGGGTTCCTTTCAAGCTTGGACAAGCACAGCAGACCTCAACTGACATAATTCCCCATAGGGTTTTGTTTTAATCTTTCTTGAGGAATTCATCCTCCTGCATGCTGGTCGAGTGCTACCGAGCTCAAAACGTATCCTGTCCTGTGGCTATGTGGGAATTGAGGCGTCAAAGTATCAACCAATTTCTGACACTGACACCAGGCTTTTCTGCTACCTCTGCTTCCTTTTTGTAACACAAACGGCATATTTTCCTAAAGGATCTATTCTAAAGAAATTTCATGAAACAAACAATCGATAAGTCCAAGATTCTGGGAAATGTGGAAGTTAAAAT
This sequence comes from Sinocyclocheilus anshuiensis, assembly GCF_001515605.1. NCBI lineage: Eukaryota > Metazoa > Chordata > Actinopteri > Cypriniformes > Cyprinidae > Sinocyclocheilus > Sinocyclocheilus anshuiensis. The sequence continues at coordinate 1,577,153 of NW_015542410.1, read as the reverse complement.
AAATGAGAAATTCTCTTCTTCAGTATTTTGTTCACCCAGAGTTCCAGAGAAGCTAATGTTAATGTTTTGTTTCTCACCACACAGTTTTCCTGATTATCCTAAGTACCGCTTATTACAATCCTCTCAAGAATGTTATTCTAGATGGTCAAGGGATAGTTTACCCAAAATCCGCATGTAGATCTGAACCTGTATCACCTTCTTCTTCAGCGGAACATAAAAGAAGATATTTTGAAGAATGTTTCAGATTTCAGTTTCTTTTTTTTCATCTTATTTTGATATTCCACTACTATCGCTTCGCAAGTTTGCATATAGCTGTTAACTCAACACGTCAAATAATGTCAGCTGGGTTGAGTTGACACAAATTGGGTGATGCGATTGCCACAAAAGTACGATATTGTGTGTCTTCCGAGTTGAAAAATCTTAACTCAAGCAGGAAATTCGCATGATGTGTTGTCGCGCAAGCCAATCAGTGAAAAGCTTATTGACTTATTGAAAGCTTATTGAATGTTGTTGTTGTGCGTGAAGACACTCCTCATCGCACAATATTTGTATTTGTGCGAGTGATGCGAAAAACATCCCACGAGTAATCTAGAGTGATTAACGCGAGAGAAAATGCTAAAATTTGCTTCGCTTTTGGTGTGCACTAGGGCTGTCAAAATGGCTGAAAAACTAAATTCGAATTTTGTACTTAAATATTATCAAAATTCGAATTATATTGTTCTGTGTGAACGGCTTGGTTTCAGTTTTGATGTAAACAAGATCTTCTCTGCATTGATGTTCTCTTTTTCCACAATAATTTTAATGAACAACGCAGCAGCGCTGCATCTAGTGGCTTCAACTGGATAGGCTAACAAAAACATTATAATGCAATGATACTTGCATAGTCATCGCATCTTGTGCGCCAATGATAAGGCTGCCTGTCGCACACCTATAATTCGAATGCAATGTTTTTGCATTCGAATGTGGATTTTTATTTTAAATTCGACGTATATTCGAAATTCAAAAAAATTTTTGACAGCCCTAATGTGCACACACCATTAGTGAGAACAAAATGATTGTGACTAATTTTATTTTTTCAACACTCAAAGATTCTACAGCTCTATCAACCATTGCTTGTTCTTTCACAAATAGACTAACTCTCTAACTGTGCTAATTGGTGCTAATAGTCAATTCTCAAAACAATGTAACTGCATTTTTGCAGACTGGAACATCACAATTTACTAATGGCGCTTTTCCATTGCATGGTACGGCACGGTACGGTTCACTTTTGGGGGGTTTTCCACTGGGTACAGTACCTGGTACTTTTTTTAGTACCACCTCGGTTGGGGTTCCAAGTGAACCGTACCGTTACCAAACCATGACGTGTAAACTCTGCTGATAACGGATTGGCTGGAGAGAATCGTCACTACCTGCGTCACTGAACTTGTGACACAAACACAAAAGAACCGCTAGATTTAAATCAGCACAGCCAGCGAAGGATCGAACGCAACTGTTTTGAATGAGCGCACCTTTTTTTAACAACCAAAAAGTTTTGTTGTCTGTTGCGGAAGAACAGACGTTCCTCTCGTTGATAGCAGAGGAGCGGATCCAGTTTTTAACAACCAAAAAGTGGCTGTTTCGTTGTCTGTTGAGGAAGTACAGACGTTCCTCTCGTTGATAGCACAGGAGCGGATCCAGCGAGAGTTTGATGGGGCGACGCGGAATGAAAAAGTTTTTTTTAGGAGTCGTGGTAGTAGAGGCGGCACAACTATAATGACATGTTAATAATCCCGCCCACTCTAAAGCGGTACTGAACTGCAGTGGAAACGCAAACCGTGCCGAGCCGAACCAAGCCGTGCCGAGCCGAGTCGTACCACGCAGTGGAAAAGCACCTTAATAGGGGATGCACTGCAAAAATAGCAAAAAAATCTCTTTTGGTGTTCGGCCGAATAAGCGAAAAGGCCGAATAATATGTACCGAACAATGACTAACGCAATCAAATAGAGGCACGCACTAATGTAGCAAACATGTTGGCAGTGTGAAAGTATTTAAAACTATCTGTCATGAATCCGGTCTATGAACTTCCATTCACTCACCACCAGAGGTCGCCCGCTCACTACATGGACTCTCACACTACACAGACTGTTACACTATACCCTGGACTACATTTCCAATCATCCATTGCACTGATTGCACACAGCTGTAACCAATCACACGCTCACCTGAAAGCTATTACACACACTATATAAC
>NW_015542410.1:1573338-1574483 GCF_001515605.1 Sinocyclocheilus anshuiensis | reverse complement strand
GGTCCCCGCTCATCTCTCAGTCAGTTTATGGACTATGCTTTGTTGACTGTTGGTTCAACGTTCGCTGTGGGTGTCGTGGAGGAACGCAACCCCGCATTCACTCGTGTAATGGCGGCCACACTAAAGCACGCTCACAAAATGGCGGACACAACAGCGCCCCATTATGTCACAGCTGCCAATCCTGAATCAAGTCAAGTCACGGTTGATCGTCATGAGTCAAGTCAAGTCACAGTTGATCGTCATGAGGCAAGTCAAGTCACAGTTGATCGTCATGAGGCAAGTCAAGTCACAGTTGATCGTCATGAGGCAAGTCAAGTCACAGTTGATCGTCATGAGGCAAGTCAAGTCACAGTTGATCGTCATGAGGCAAGTCAAGTCACAGTTGATCGTCATGAGGCAAGTCAAGTCACAGTTGATCGTCATGAGGCAAGTCAAGTCACAGTTGATCGTCATGAGGCAAGTCAAGTCACAGTTGATCGTCATGAGGCAAGTCAAGTCACAGTTGATCGTCATGAGGCAAGTCAAGTCACAGTTGATCGTCATGAGGCAAGTCAAGTCACAGTTGATCGTCATGAGGCAAGTCAAGTCACAGTTGATCGTCATGAGGCAAGTCAAGTCACAGTTGATCGTCATGAGGCAAGTCAAGTCACAGTTGATCGTCATGAGGCAAGTCAAGTCACAGTTGATCGTCATGAGGCAAGTCAAGTCACAGTTGATCGTCATGAGGCAAGTCAAGTCACAGTAGATCATCATGAGGCAAGTCAAGTCACAGCTGATCTTCCTGAGTTAAGTCTAGTCACAGCTGATCTTCATGAGGCAAGTCAAGTCACAGTTGATCTCATGAGTCAAGTCAAGTCACAATAGATCTTCATGAGTCAAGTCTAGGCACAGCTGATCTTCATGAGGCAAGTCAAGTCACAGTTGATCTCATGAGTCAAGTCAAGTCACAATAGATCTTCATGAGTCAAGTCTAGGCACAGCTGATCTTCATGAGGCAAGTCAAGTCACAGTTGATCGTCATGAGTCAAGTCTAGTCACAACTGATCTTCATGAGTCAAGTCAAATCACGGTTGATCGTCATGAGGCAAGTCTAGTCACAGCTGATCTTCATGAGGCAAGTCAAGTCACAGTTGATCGTCATGAGT
>NW_015542410.1:1562233-1572797 GCF_001515605.1 Sinocyclocheilus anshuiensis | reverse complement strand
CTGTTTTATGACCACGCCTTTAAATAAAAGCTTTGCAGATGGATCCGCACGTCTCTCGTCTCGTCGGCTCCGTTACACTATCAGAGAAAGACACAGAAATCATTAAAAGCACGAAGCACCGACAGCGAGAGACTGTTTAGTGCTGTATCACGTCTCCGATGAGATGAAGAGGTGGCTAATGCTGGTGGTTAGGTTACTGTATGATAATTTAAATTGCGAAATGACCTCAAACGATTAGTAAATAAACTGCAAAACGTTATATTTTCTAATGCACGCATGAATTGCATGTATTCTGACAGCGCTGCATGAACTCGCGGCGCCAGGGTTCAAAGTCCAATGCGTGAGGAAAATCTGCGCTGAACTTGTTACTCGTCAGTTGCTCATTTTTAAATTGTTGTTTTGTAATTGATTTTTTTATTTGAAAAGCAGGACAAAACAGTAAAAAGCACATTTTGGAAATTTAATTAATGCAATGGTGAAAAAAATTAGCAAAATAGGCCTACATGGGGGAAAATGTGAAAAACCGTGTTCGGTATTCGGCCTTCGGCCTTCGGCCCAGTGTTTCATTTTGTTCGGCTTCGGCCAAGAATTTTCATTTTGGTGCATCCCTATTTACTAATACTATTGCATCAAGTTTCTAAAAACTATCATAACTCTATCAGAAAACTAAAATGCAGGATTGGACTCACTGATTCAATATACGATTGCTGCAGTACATTGTTAACTGTACTGGTGTACAGTATACATATCTGGGTACTAGATGTAACTAGGTATGTATAACAATCATTCATGCCAAATGGCCCCTCATTTATTTTGAACATTGCATCACCTATTTTGTAAATGTGCCTTATTATGTTTTTCTCCAATGCTTTGTTTAAACCATACTGTGGTGGTTATGTCAAGACAGCTAGAGAAATAGACCATGATATATATCAGAAATATGTTGAACATTTGTTCCTGAAATATTCACAGTTCATTCTTTCTAAGAAGCTAAGCATTTCCCATGGTATCAGGTCAAGAGTAAGTGAAAGTTCCTCACGAGATATTTCACTTTCACATGTTTCATCCATCTCTCTTAACGGAAAAATCCAGCACAGTCCAGTGACTGGGGATATCCTGAGGTCTATGCAATCTATTACAGTATGGTATGTGGTTGAATTTCATCCATTATGAATGAGAAATACATGAGATGGAGAGAACGTGGGGGGGGGGGTTGGGGGGAGTAAAACAAGGAGTGGGAGAGAATGACAGTAACAATTAAATGTTGAAATGTTCCACTGCCTGATCTGGACACGGGAAAGGTAAGTTGTGACTGGATAAGAAAAGGAATGATATATTGAATGTTGTGAATGTAATTTTTTTTAATGTTGCTTCATCGGCACGGGTGGGATGCTCAAATTAGTTACTCCAAAGAACGTTTTGATAGCAACAGAGAGTACTTCAATATACCTGTTGCAGAATATTAATAATACTATAAAGTATTTTTAAAATAATATATAAAATATGCATACTTCAGTTTAAACTACACATTTCTATAAATGTCAGTCAATCTCAATGTCAGAACGATATACTGAAGATACATGCATTTTCTTAATTCATCAATTGATAAATCCTATCATTGCAAATGCACTGATTTTGAAATGAGTTTTAAATAATTGTGCATCAATAATCTACTCCAAATGTTACATTTTTTGTGATAATATTGAAAATAACATACGATATTAAGAACAATATGAAGTCAAGCTTTTTTCTCTATAATGTATGCTTAACCAGACTTCACCTGCTCTCTTACTGAAATTGAATTCTGAAGTAGTCTCTCATTTTTCATTTTCTTGGCTAAGATACTTCAGAGGAGGTATAATAAAAACTCTGTAAAAGAGTATGTAAAAGTTACTCAACTGAATGACTATTCAGTGTCCCAAGATGTACTGTATTGAATCATTCTGAAAGAGTTATGAATGTCTTTAAAGAAGCATTAAAGTTTCTATACACAGTTGAAATGCAATACCCACAGGGCTCTGACATGAACAAATGCGGGTAAGACTGATGAAGTTTCTGACCTTGATATAAAGCACAAGGCTGACGCTAATTTACAGACTGTTCTGTTACAGAGAACCATGGGAAACATTCCACGATGACAACTTGGTTAGACTGATGAGCCTGAAACAAGGCCACATGGTCTGCTACGCTGCGAGATTCAAAATTTGAAATATGAGTTGTACAAAAAAAATACAGAAGAATACAGATCTAAACTTCAATGTAAGAATAAACCACTTTAATGGCAAAATATTTTTGCGTGTCAAAAATAAGCTTAAATAAACAGATATCAATGCCATCTGAGACACAGTAAAAATATGTGGCTCAAAATCTAATTTAAACCTGTAAATAAACAGAAAGTTTTAGGATTTAGAAAAATATTAAAGAAACATAACGTAAAATGAACAAGCAATATTTAACATTCCGCACTATTTCTACATAATCTATTTAATTAATCAAATTAGTGACACTCATCATGTGTACAAAATATTACAAAACTATATAATAGTACAAAATACTCAAAGAAAAAGATCCTTGCTGCACTAGAAATTCTGAAATAATAAAATTCACAATTGGATTGTTTAATTGCATGTTGGATTTCAATAATTATTTGAAAAGTCTTAAAGGGGTCCTATTATGCTTTTTCACTTTTTGAATTTTAGTCAGTGTGTAGTGTGTATGTTTGGGCATAAAAAAGACGCTTGGTTGAGTGCATCAGACAAGACGACGACGAAGAAGAAGTGCTGCTGTAGCGTCAAGTTTTTGCAAGTTATTACACATGCACCTGAATAATTATGTATGTAAATATGTATGTTACAATTATGAAAACGTTTTTATAATAAATTGCTGACAGTACAATACTGGACAATGATGTAATCTGCAGAATTGACACTTCAGTTATGAGACTACAGTGTTTCCCATACATTGAGTGCGGGTGTTTTTATATTACTGTATTTCTGAAGGAAACCGACTATCTTCAGAAAATTGGATGTCATTTTCATTTAATCTTGCATGTAATGTCTGATAAAGCAGTGTTTTTTGAGCGGTGCGCTGCTTTGTGTACAGCCGTTACCAGGGAAACCTTGATCTCTACCACTCCAACAGCGCCTCCTGCTGCCAGAGAACGAGTTTGCATATATATATGCCGCCTGGGAAACACTGGACTTTGGTATAAATAAATTCAACTGTATAACAGTTTCACTGCAATTCATGTTATAATGTTAGAATTAAATAAAATAAAAATAATACATATGCACTTATCTGAACATAGTAAATGCAGTTATTTTTAAGCGGTTGTTGACATCCTATCTAAAACGTGATTTAGCCAAAAAAAAAACAACAACAACAATAACGTTACCACTCTAATACGTCTTGCAATATCCGTGCTTGCAAAGGTTCTGCGCGATCCTCTTGTTCAATATTCTCTGGGTCTGAATCTGGCTCAAATTGATATGGCAATATTGACGCCATCCAGGTGTCATATGATGCGATTTCAATGTTTCCTTTCTCTTTGAATCGTCATGCCTAGAGCTGATCCGTGCTGGTCGCTGAGGAAATACATCAACTTTGCGCTGTGGATCACCGGATCGGATTTCACCATGGACGAAGCGGAGTCCAGCCCGTGGTCGTCACATGTGGTTACCGCAAGCTCGCCGGCCGCTCCTTCATCGAATCCGCCAGCCGCACCGTTCTCAAGACTGCCGGCTGTTCGCTTGTTCTAACACACCCCCACATGTCTACGTCACGATGTGGGAAGATTTGCATAACGCCGCCCAAATGTTCACTTTTATTCTCGCTGTAGTATTGTTGCTGCCGCCAAGTCGAGACGCCGTGTGTTTCGTTGTGAAAGCGAAACCTCTGGGCATAGAGGAGAAACAATAATGTACAGTATGTGGAAAATAATGTGTTTTTTGAACCTTAAACTGCATAAACGCATTTCATTACACCAAATACTCAAAAAATTTTCCTTTTAGCAACATTATATGACCCCTTTAACTAAACTTGCTGCTTTGGCAAGGGGCAGGGCAGTACTGAAACACCGTCTAAGCTGTTCGCCAATAACAACGCACTGGGATAGCTAACCAATCACATCACATTTCATTTTTCGGAAGGCGGGCGTTCATCAAACCCGGAACTAATTGAGCCGTTTGTGCCAAACTGGGGAGAAAGGTATTGTAATAATGTAAATTATGTAAAAAATAATGCGTTTTTCGAACCACCAAGCATGAGAGCATGTTCTAGTACACCCCCAAAACAAATTCAAGACATTGTAAAAGAGCATAATAGGACCCCTTTAATATATTTTGAAGCCTACTGTTATTTTAGCAACAAAGGGACTTGTTAATGGAGGAAAACGCATGTCGAGTCGTTCCTGTTGAGCCGCATCAAAAGAAGGTACGGTACATAGTTACAATGACTGTGATTACAAGCACTTCTTAAATTACACACCAAAGCACTTCTTCAGCCCCAATCCATAAGTTTCAAATATCCTCCTGATCACAAGTTGAGCTCCAATAAGAGAGTTACCACGGAAGCCTGGGTTATGTAACGTTACATAACAGACAGGCGGTATGAGTAATATTTCATAACACTAGAGACCCTGACACCATGGCATCATCTCTCTTTTGCTCTTTTCTCTCACTTCATCTCTCCTCTGATGTTGAAATCAATGGTGTTATTTTGCGGAAAGTCCCCTTGACGGCCATCGATGGCTCGGTATCAAACGGAGCGTGTCGTTGCAGAGTGGCCGTGTGTTTTTTCCTCTCCCTCTCTCTGTTTAGCGCTAGACCAGACACTTTGCTCTTCCAAATTTTGATATCAAAGAGACATCAAATTCACCCCCCACCCTCGGCTCCGCTCGCCCTGATTTCTTTCTTCCCTCTGTCCCCTTGAGTGCTAACAGGGTCAGGCTAGGGTCACGGCACAGATGCACGCCATCCACCAACAGGCCATGGTACGCAACCAATCACAGACAACAGACGGCAAAACCACCATCAGGATGCTTTTCTGAAGATAATGTATTTTATATTGCTGCAGATTAATGAATATCAACAACAGGCTCTTTGTTAGATCAGACGTTATGAATATGAAAGCTACAAACTGTAGATACATAAACAGAAACAAAGAGCAGCAAAGATAATATTCCGACCACACTACTGAAACACTATCCTCTTTAAAAAAAATTTCACCCATGATACCCCAATGAACATGAAAGGAAAGTATAAACATGTTAAAATGGGAAACAATCAAAATGAATGATCTAATATTAAGTTGTGTTATTAGCCAATCTAAAATGTCCTTGGGGTTCAAAAGTCAAACCACTACAAATTATATTATCAGCATAACAACAAGTGAAAAGAAATGAAAAGTGAGCATGAATTGACATAAATAACAAGACAGCTGACCTTTTATACAAAGGGATTCACATGGTCAGTGTCAATAATATAATTATTTCATTAGAAATGATTCATTTGAAATTATTAATCTTATTTTTTAATATCTTAATATCATTTTTGATCCTAAACATTTTTTTCAGAATCCTAAAACTTCACATTTATTTGCAGATTTGCATTAGATTTTTGAATCTTAATTTTTTTTTACAGATTTTTTTTTTAAAACCATTAACACTTCAACTTCAGGATATAAACATTCTATTTGTAATGTGAACGATATTAATTAATTATTGTATAATTACTACTACAAAATATACTCCAATCTACAAACCAAGCATAATGTATATAAGACCAACATAATTAATTCATTCATTTCGCAAATAGACCTTTAGTAAATTAAGTATCTTCGATGTTAATTAAGAAATACACAGTGCCTTTAAACATATCTGTCCATAAAACCTAAACTGTTCAAATCTGCAGCACACAGAATGCATACTATTCTAAGATAGACACATCCACAACCATACGCATTAAAGGGACCCAAAACTGAAAATTTTGTCATCATTTACTCACCTCATGTTGTTCCAAAACTGTATCACTTTCTTTATTCTTTGAAACATACACACAAACAAATGTTACACCTACCAGATCCAGGTGCATTGAGGACCAAATGCAGACAGCGGAGCATGATCAAACCACAGACACTCCCTCTGTACAAAAATGTGGAGAGATGCCACAATAACCCACAAAAATCTCATCCAGAATTATTCCGAGGAAACAGAGAGTCAAACCTCACGGCACACACAGCCAGAGCCAGAGCATTTGGCTTTTGTGCATTTCAACAATAACGTCTCTGATTTAATGCCTCGATGCACCAAGCAAACCCCTGGATGAGATGTGCACTTTACCACATGCGTCCACGAGCTCGCTCACTGTTCCTTAGTGCTGCCGACGATATATCGCCTGGGCGTTCGCTAGAAGAACCATTACTTTTCCAAACTCAAAGACCCAGTGTGCCTTTTTGCCTAGTGCTAACTGTACAAGTCAACTGTGGCACACATACAGGCCTGAGATCTGTGGCCATTGTCTCTGATTCCCCTGAGCTAGCGGATGACCGGATGGATGGACAGTTGTGGGGGTTCCCGGATGAAAGGATGATGGACAGAGGAAGTTAGGGGCATACTGGGAATGGCGCGGAAGGCAGAAACAGGGAAAGAGAGCGACCCCCACAATTCCAAGCACGGTTCGCCCTCCTGCATGTTCAAGCACGCATGGTGACATACACACACACACACTCACGACACACACATGCACACGCAGAATCACTTACGGACAAAACCTACCGTGCAAACTAACACAATATTTGCAGCACAAGCATTAGACAAGAAAAGTGAAGGAATGAGGAAACAATAATGATCCGTTTTCAACACACATCTCACACATGCTTTGATTCTGTCCTCCGCCGATCCCTGAATGCTCATCCTCGATATCAGCCTCGCAAAATATGAAACAAGACAATCCAGAGTGAACTCATTCTAGTTTTCAAGAAGATTAAAATGCAGGAGACAGAAATAGATAAAAAAGAAAGGAAAAAGAATTACCTTTTGAAGGTGATTTCAAAAAGTGAACAAGAAATAGTAGGAACAGAGACTAAAAGTTGAAAGATAGGGATGGATAGAAAGAGATGGTGACTGAGGAGAAAAAGAGAACTAGAGGGTTAAAACAGAAAAACAAGAGTACCAGTCTGGTCGTTCCTCCTTCTTTTCCCGCGGTTTCGTTGATCCCACGTTTGGCTCTTTCTCTCGTTGCTCCGGGTCCTTCCTCCTCTCCGCTATCCTAGTCACTTCTCTCCTCTTAGCGTTTCCTCCCAAACCACGTTTTTCCTCCTACCCATCCCATTTCCTACTGTTCATTCAGCACTCTGAACTGCTTTCACATTATGAATGTGAGAATTTGTGGGATAGAGCTGGAAAATGATTCAACGCAAAAAAAAGAGAGAAAAAATTATGAATGTAAGTGAAGTGCAAAGGAGAGCGGATGGTGATCAGGCACCGAGACAAGTAGGAAAAGGAGCTGCTGAAGGGGCCTGGTTTTTTTAGGGAGGCACGCAGAGGGGTGGGGGGGACCATTAAAAAGGCTGCGCATGTTTCTCCGTCCAGGAGGGAGGAACACGGATGGAGCTGCCAGGCTGCGAGGATGAGAAGAGAAGCACTGCAGCCGGCGGAGAGAGAGGAAAAGAGAGCGAGATCGTAAGGGCGCATGTGTGCGCAAGCGACCGCATGAGGAAGTGGGAGGGAAGAGAATGACAGAGAGGGAAAGACAGATAGAAAAGAGAGGCTAAGGGGTTCACGGGAGGGAGGGAAGAAGGAGGAGTGAGCCGTAGCCGAGAGTTCAGAGGAGGGGGCCGGAATACATTTTCTTGTCCTCCGCTCTCGTCTCCCGGCGTTCGATTTTCTTTCATTTGCTCTTTTGAGAGTTGAGAGAGTGCTTGTTTTTTTTTTCTTCCCAATCTCACCTTCTTCATTCCAGGGCAAAAATCAGTGCCTGGAAAAAAGAGGATATCCCAGCCTGCGCTTTCCCATTCTGCTCTCTGTCTCGCTGTCTTCCAGGTCATTTTCTCCACATGCACTTGAACTCCAAATCCTGTCTGCCGGCCCCTCCCCCCGACCTCTGTGACTCGCTCTCCTTCGCTCCTTCTGATGGAGGCTTGAAATAGTGCTCGCGGGCTGTAAGTGAGAGTGAGAGGGAGGGGAGGACGAGGGGGACAGAAAGGGAGAGAGACGTGGGGGGAAGGGGAGAAGGTTTACACGAACAGACTCTGTGCAGAGAGTGTGTGCTGGTGTGTCAGACGGAGAGAAAACGAGAGGAAGAAATCCCGTGCACTTGTATGTGCTCAGTGACTTTGATTCTCAGAAATTACAGTGAGCTGCACAAAACATTAATTCTTGGAAGCAGTTTGAACAGGGGCATCTATTGTCTTCGAGGGATCACCAGTGGCAGTCCTGGCTCACTTGAAACCCTAGGCGAGATAAGATAGTATGAGCAAAAGGAAACATTTTTTAATAACTTAGTAACTCTCTACATAAGTGCAAGTATTTTCTAAATAAAAGGTAAATGAACTTGTTCATAATGCATTTTCATTGTATGGAATTTTTTTTTTTATATAATAATTCCACTGGGCAACATGAGAGTAGATGATTACTGATTTGTCAAGTTAAAGCAAATGAACTTATTATTAAAACTTTAACTAATTAAAACTTTATTATCAAAACGTTAACTAAAACTAAATCGTTTGTCAATTTTAAATTTTTGTTACTTGAAATGAAACTAAAATAAAAGAAAATACATAAATAAATTGTTTTAATTTCAGCTAATTGCCAAAGCATCATATCTCACTTTCTTTTAGTTTAACCTGAAGTACTAAAATAACTAAAAACTGAAATAAAAATCTGTAATAGACATATTAAAAATATTATACAAAATTACAAAAACACACAATAAAATTACTAAAACTATCAAATTAAAATACGTTTTTATTTATATATTTTTTGTTTGTAAAAATATTAATCAAACCTATAATAATATAGCCTATCAATGTCTAATTGGATTGACCACATTTAGACATGTTAATGGGTGGTTTTGTCATAGCATTGTAGACAACCAGTTTTTACCTACAATAAACATGCAACTTAATAATTATTAAATATTTTCTTTTTCTTTCTTTCTTTCTTCCTTTATTGTTGCATTCAAAAAACCCAATTGATTCAAATAACCTGGTGAGGCTAAAATACGTCTGGCTTACTGAAGTAATATAAAATCAACAGTGATATATATGTTTTGGTTGTTGCAACTATATTTAAGCTTTTAAGTTTTTTGGGCATTTCAAATGTTAACATTTTGCTTCAAATAGCCTACAGACAAGTAATAAAATGTGATTTTACAATGTAGGCAGACTGACTACAAAATTGTAGTGAAACCAAAAGTGTCACTGTAGAATCCACATATGAAATATCAAATTCATTCAAAATCCCATTTTGCGTATTGAAATATAAAACACATTTTCACTTCATTATCTATAGGCCTACTAGTATAATGGGCTAGACATTATTTGAATAATAACCTGTCCAAAAGAGACGAATTATTGCTTTCCTTCCACCTTTGCTGAGTACGGAGCCCGGGAAGTCACCTGTAGGAGAAAAAAAAAACAATCCGTCCCCTCAGTTTATAAACCGTACTCACGAATTCTTAAACTGTTCCCTCGGTTTAACAAATCGTGCCCACGGATTAATAAACCGTACTCACGAATGTCCAATCCGTGCGCTCAGATTTTGTAAACCGTACCTTCGGATTTTGAGCCCGTACCCACAAATTCATAATCCGTGCGCACGCTTTCGCAATCCGTTCCCTCGGGTTTGTAAACTCGTGGATTTGTGGCCCCGCCCTCACCGGCAGATTCAACCACGGTGCGGGATGCATAGTATTGCGTTTATTAAACATTATTTTTCACAGTAGCCTATGAGACCATGATCCGCACTCACAAAATAGACTTCTTTTTAGCGTTTAATTTATATGAATCACCAATAGGATAAAACACCTCCGCCTGTGTTTTATAGCCTAAAATAAACGCTAAAAAGAAGAATAGAAGATTTCCTGAATTTTATGTTCTTTTATTTTATGTTTTTATGTTAAGAATGAATAGTACACAAACACAGCTCCAAAACTGTAAAAGGTTATTTAAAAATAAAGCATTCATGAATTATTTTATGACAAACATTTTACTGTCTTAAGTGCACTCATTTATTTAGCCTATAAATTAAAATAATAATAATAATAATAATAATAGCTATTATTATTATTATACATTTAGGTTACATGCATTTAGAAGAAGCTTTTATCCAAAACGACTTACAAAAGAGGTACAAATGACTCCAAAGTCAGTCACAAAGCCAGGTTTATTATACAATAATAATCAAGTGCTAAGATTATCACAAAGATTTTGATGCACATCTATCTTTCTTATTAAATCGTTGTATTCCACCTCGTACCCGTTACAATTGATTGAGAATCACTTAAGACAATTTGCTGTAGGCCTATTCCACATAATAATATGCAATAAAACAATATACAATATGATT
>NW_015542410.1:1556795-1562032 GCF_001515605.1 Sinocyclocheilus anshuiensis | reverse complement strand
TACTCACGAATTCTTAAACTGTTCCCTCGGTTTAACAAATCGTGCCCACGGATTAATAAACCGTACTCACGAATGTCCAATCCGTGCGCTCAGATTTTGTAAACCGTACCTTCGGATTTTGAGCCCGTACCCACAAATTCATAATCCGTGCGCACGCTTTCGCAATCCGTTCCCTCGGGTTTGTAAACTCGTGGATTTGTGGCCCCGCCCCCACCGGCAGATTCAACCACGGTGCGGGATGCGTAGTATTGTGTTTATTAAACATTATTTTTCATAGTATGAGACCATGATCCGCACTCACAAAATAGTCTTCTTTTTAGCGTTTATTTTATATGAATCACCAATAGGATAAAACACCTCCGCCTGTGTTTTATAGCCTAAAATAAACGCTAAAAAGAAGAATAGAAGATTTCCTGAATTTTATGTTCTTTTATTTTATGTTTTTATGTTAAGAATGAATAGTACACAAACACAGCTCCAAAACTGTAAAAGGTTATTTAAAAATAAAGCATTCATGAATTATTTTATGACAAACATTTTACTGTCTTAAGTGCACTCATTTATTTAGCCTATAAATTAAAATAATAATAATAATAATAATAGCTATTATTATTATTATACATTTAGGTTACATGCATTTAGAAGAAGCTTTTATCCAAAACGACTTACAAAAGAGGTACAAATGACTCCAAAGTCAGTCACAAAGCCAGGTTTATTATACAATAATAATCAAGTGCTAAGATTATCACAAAGATTTTGATGCACATCTATCTTTCTTATTAAATCGTTGTATTCCACCTCGTACCGTTACAATTGATAGAGAATCACTTAAGACTATTTGCTGTAGGCCTATTTCACATAATAATATGCAATAAAACAATATATAATATGATTTGTTAACATGTAGGTTACCTAGCAGCTTGCTGCATGAATCCGTGAGTACAGTTTACAAACCCGAGGGAACGGATTGCGAAAGCGTGTGCACGGATTATGAATTTGTGGGTACGGGTTCAAAATCCGAAGGTACGGTTTACAAAATCTGAGCGCACGGATTGGACATTCGTGGGTACGGTTTATTAATCCGTGGGCACGATTTGTTAAACCGAGGGAACAGTTTAAGAATTCGTGAGTACTGTTTATAAAATAAGGGGACGGATTGCAAAACCGTCGCCACGGATTTTTTTTTTTTCTCCTACAGGTGACTTCCCGGGCTCCGTAGCTGAGAACGAGACAGTAGGCTAACATAAAAGTAAAAAAATGAAAATGCTTGAACTTGAACATAAGCTTACCTGTAGAATATCAAGCCCAAGGCATTTTAAAAAGTATCGATCGAGTTGACAATGCCCGTCAATTAGATATTAAATAGATTTAAGACAATACCAAAACCATCGGGTGTTAATTACAGTTATTATACAGGCTACAAAAAAAGACATTAATTCCTAGTGTGACTTACATTTTAAATAAGATATTGTAGTTATTTCACAATGATACAGTGACTCCATAAAGACCGTATCCAAAATAGTATACTACGCTAATTTACTCTATTCCTGCCATGTTAACATAAAAGACACGACAGAAATAACATGAGTATGTAGTGCACTATTCACAAAGTCCCTTGTCGCGACCTAAGTATGCTACGGCAGCCATGAAGTCGAAGGTAATCGCAAATGAGCTGATAGCCTATTCAAAACAGCGCGATTTCTTTTATACAACAGTTCAAAAACAAGAGCACAAGACTAACTTACATTTAAGACACGATATTTCCAGGTCGTCTTTCTTATATAGCTTTGCCAACCAAAATAGTTTCAGAGTCTCTGAGGCACAGACGACGGTTTTAGTTTCTGAATGAATCGGTTGCTGAACAAATCTATTGAGTAAATGATTCAAGATTCATTCGATCCTGACTGAATCTGTACGAATCTGTTGAGAAAATGATTCAATGACTCACTCGTCAAAGCAGTTTTCGTTCTTGAATGAATCATTCTTAGAACGAATCGTTTGACTGAATGATTGAATGACTCTCTCATAAAGACAGAACTTGTCGCCACCTAAAGTTAACGAAAGACTCTGCACCACTAAAGCACAAATTGACAGTCTGTCTGTAACGTGCAAAAACCCCAGACAAGCATGTGATACAAACTGTCCCAATGTTCATTAAAGGAACATTAATGAAAATTATTGTCTGACTAGCCAATTAGCTTAGTAACCATTACAATATCAAGCCAATTATGTTTTTAACAATGTAAATAAATACCATTTAAGGTCTCATATTTATAAAGGCCACAGTGATCCCTCATTTAAGTCCAAAGCAACCTAATATTTAAGCCAGGGAGGATGTTACTGAGATAACATCCCTGCTGCAACACCACTGTGCCCTTCAGCAAGACACTTAACCTCAAGCTGCTCCAGGGGAATCGTCCCTGCAATTAGTGTACTCTAGTTCACTGTAGATAAAGAAAAACACTGCTAAACCACACATAACAGATCCTGTTATGTCCTGTTTTGTTTAAACTGAGCAGCAATATGTAATCCTGCTAATTGGGTGCTTGCTAAGGCTATTATTGCTATTTCTCATACTTAACTGTATAAAACTTACTGTATTTGATATGTGAAATTCTAAGGCCTCTATATGCTCAACATGATCAAAACTTTGCTGAAAAACCTGTTGTACACAATCTGCTTCATCCCTTCTGCCCTCTGACTGATAATTCATATACAGTAATTATAAAGATAACTTCTATATTGTTAGCAACATTTCAAGAAAAACATTTACTGGATTTATTCAGTTTAGGTTTACTTGATTATCCATACATTATTTTTAAGAATTTTTTAATTTTTTTAAATATAAGCATCAAATTTTGGGAAATGTTTATTTGTACATCTCTCAATCATGATTGCATTGCATTATATGTTTTGAATGAAAACTAGAGCTTTAATCATAAACCTAGTTAAAATATAATATTACTAAGATATATTAGTGGGAGATATGGTGACAATGGATATTTATATGCATGTATGTAAACAGTCTGCTATACTGTTATAACGATCTCATTTAATTACATTACAAGCTATCAGAATTGAATCTTACTTTTTAGTAACAACACACTGAGCAGAAGGTTTTGCCTGGGCAAGCACCATTCAGATTTTCTTCAGATCCAAGAAGAAAACAGCGCTTAAAGGGATAGTTCACTCAAAATGAAAATTCTGTCATCATTTCCTCACACTCATGCCAATTCAAGCCTGTATGATTTACTTTCTTCTATGGAACACACACATATTTTGAAAGTCAATAAACTTGGTGGGCAATGTCAAAACTGACCATATTGTCATCTTTTTATCCACAATTGTGTGGTTTAAAAAAATAAATATTTCAGAAAATGATGACAGAATTTTCAATATTGGGTGAACTATTCATTTGAGTGTCTTATGCAAGAGCTCAACAGGGATGGCTCGTGGCTTAGTCCTTGTGAGGATCAAAACACCAATCTTCTAGTTATGTTCATTTTGTATTAACCACTACAGCATAATATAGCAACAAAATTTCTACTGACAATAGCAGTATATTATGGGTTTCTCTCAGGTACTGTATTCAAACTCTTTTGGCTTCTCCACCAGAAGCAGCCAGGTGCACACATGCATCACTCTGGTGCTGATAAAGCTTCATTTTTTCATTTCAAAATGCTTGTACATCTATCTTTTGTTGCCTTTATGCTCATTTTCTCAGCTCCTCTACTTCCCCTTGGTCTCCAAACAAATCAGTCACAGTGACAGTACTGCAAACAGAGGTGAGCTGATACAATAGAAAGACCCTGGTCCAGACAGACTGCCTCTGCTAGTGTCTGAAATTATACTCAGAAATCCAGCTACACTGATCTGAAGCCAAAATCAAAATGAAACAATATTAGAAATCGTATCCTCTAACTACAGCATGACATTACATTTTATTGTATTTATGTCTATCATGGTGGCCAAGAAAGAGGTTCTGGTTGGTGTCCAGTCAGTGCAGGTGGAGTAAGCAGATTTTCAGCGCCCTCTGCTGGTTGATGGTGGCTCATTAAATAACTGGAAGGCAAAATGAATTGGCTCAATCTCTGTTTCACTTTATTAGTCAAACTTATTACTCCATACAACATATTATTAAAGCAATTACATTTGAGATTGCTGAGCTGTATAATTTATGTCTGAATGAATTTACACCAAAACAACAATTATAAATATTTTACTAATAATAAATATGTATATGAATGTATATGTATATGAATATTGTTCCCTTTAAGGCCCCTTTTAACTGATAAAATGCTCAAAGTATAACCAAAAATATTAAATGCACACTCAAAGTACAACCAAGGGCAGTCAAGCATTGATGCATGTTGCTTTTTTCCTTTTCTGCTGACTTTGCAGACCCACAAACAGATGTTAGACACACTTTCTCTAACTCACTGCTGCCATCTTATGCGCCACCATCTTTGCATGGTGCTTTGGTAAACTAGAACCTCATTCTGATTAAGCTATTATTCATTTAAAAAAGTAAATAAATAAAGGTCATAAAATCATAAGAAGCAGATCAGATGTAATTGTAAAATAATTTTTTATTTTGAAATATATAATCTGGTTAGCAATATGAACAGTGTATAATGTGAGCCGTTTAATACAGCATCAATGGAATAATTTCCCCCAAAATGAAAATTTGCTGAAAATGTACTCACCCTCAGGCCATCCAAGATGTAGATGAGTTTGTTTCTGAATAGATTTGGAGAAATTTAACATTACATTACTTGCTGCAGTGAATCAGTACAGCAACTGATATAAACATCATATAACCACATATAACCAACACGACTCCAGTCCATCAGTTAACATCTTGTGAAGCAAAATGCTATGCGTTTGTATTAAACAAATCCATCATTTAGACATGTTAACTTCAAACAAGTCCTCTATCTATGTTATTGTTTTCTCCAGTGAAAAGCTTGTTTCACCTGAATCAGGAGAGAAATATGCACAGATCAAGTTACTAGTGACAACAGTCTGAAACAAATATGTTCCAAAAAAATATGTCAGTGGACTTTGATGTGAGAGGACAACAGGGGATGCACTTTTTCACTGGAGGAAGCGTTATTATAGATTATGGACTGAAGCAACAGTTTAAAGTTATTTCTTATAAACCTGAACTGATGGACTGGAGTCGTGTGGATTATTGTGATGTTTTTATCAGCTGTTTGGACTCTCATTCTGACGGC
>NW_015542410.1:1540713-1556785 GCF_001515605.1 Sinocyclocheilus anshuiensis | reverse complement strand
GAGTCCTCTATCCATAATATTGCTTTCTCCAGTGAAAAAGTTGTTTCATCTGAATCAGGAGAGAAATATGCACAGATTTATGAGCAAAGACAGTCCAAAACAGTTTAAAATAAAATGACTGTAGATTTTGATGTGAGAGGACAACAGGGGATGCACTTTTTCACTGGAGGAAGCGTTATTATAGATTATGGACTGAAGCAACAGTTTAAAGTTATTTCTTATAAACCTGAACTGATGGACTGGAGTCGTGTGGATTATTGTGATGTTTTTATCAGCTGTTTGGACTCTCATTCTGACGGCACCCATTCACTGCTGAGGATCCATTGGTGAGCAAGTGATGTAATGTTAAATTTCTCCAAATCGTCGAGTCATCTACATGATGGATGGCCTGAGGGTGAGTATATTTTAAGCAAAGTTTCATTTTGGGGTATATACAAACCAGAAAATATCTTGTTTACACATTTGGGAACCAGCATTGGATGCATCCTCACAATGAAATGATGAGGCCAACATCTCAGAGTTTATCAGACCTGATTTCAGCATAATTGACAGGAAGCACCAAAAAATCCTGTAGAATTACAAAAAGGGTAAGGAAGGGTCATCACTATCGAATCAAAACGACTTCAGTGATTGAGCACTGGCAAATATGCTAGGAAGAGAAGAGGGACAAGGATTAATCATAGGTCACAGAATGACAAAAGAATTTAGAACAGAATTTAGTTCTTGCCTTGAGAGAAATTAATCAGACAGCAGAAAGGCCAGAGTATTAACCAGGACAGCATTTGTGGCAGAAAAAGTCTTCAGCATCAATTTGCTAAGAGTTCTGAAAGAACAAAATAAAAACGTTAGCAATTTAATCTCAACATTCCATGTTATTTTCGATGATATTTTACTTTATGGTTTTGTAACTACTCATTTTGGAATTAAATATTTCAGAACTTTTAAATTGAAAAGTTCTTACTCAGTGGAAGCACTGATCCTTTCCTCCAGACCATCAATCATTTTCACATATTTGTCGAAGACCATTTGTGTGACACTATTAAAGGTTCTTTATAAACATGAAGAAAACAACGGAATTGTTATTTAGTTAGTTAATTAACAGTATAATTGTAATAATAATAATAATAATAATACAATATTAAAATAAGACATTCCTAATGTCTAAAGTAAGAAGTAAGTTGCATATAGGCATTTTTTTAAAGCAGATATGTCACTGTGCAGATATATGTGCATCTGTATCTTTACTTACTTTTGTGCTTCATCAAGCTTCTTTTGAGTTAGCTGTCCACTGTCAGTTAACTCTTTCATGAAAATGCTCTTCACTTCATCCCAGTGCCTATTAAATAGGAGGTAAAAATGTCATTAGTTTGATGATTTAACTAATCATCAGTTAAATGCTCACAGGTGTTGTAAAATTCTCAATGTCTGCACACATTTAAAAACAAATAATAAAAAACTTAACTTGCTGCAGTGTCATGATATTACAAATTAAAATGTCAAATTTAAGATTAAACATTCAGGACTGGGCCTGTTGAGCAGGAAATTATTTGTTACACTTTACCTTGCTGATTGTTCAAGTCCATCATTATTAATATTTCTGTTGATCTCAATGAGAACTCTGTCCCAGATGTCAAAGCATGTTGCTTTAATTTTGCTGTTGTGAACATCAACAGAGAAAGTGGCTGGGATCAGTTTTATATTTCAACAAATTCTTCAGGAAATTAATTTTGCATCTCAGTGGAAGCAGGTGCATGATTAAAGAAACAGTTCATCCAAAAATGAACATTTGCTGAAAATACATTGAACTTTAGGCCAGCCAGAATGTAGATGAGTTTGTTTCTTTATCAGAACAGATTTGGAGAAATTTAGCATTGCATCACTTGCTCATCAATGGATCCTCTGCAGTGAATGGGTGCCGTCAGAATCAGATCTTTTCTTTTCAAAAGACGTTAGTTGATGGACTGGAGTCATGTTGTGGATTATTGTTTTGTTTTTATCTGTTCCGATGAAAAACAAACTCATCTATATCTTGGATGGCCTGAGAGTGAGTGCATTTTCAGCAAATTTTCATTTAAGCATACACACACAAACAAACATCAGGGCTTTACGTATTATACCGTAAATGTCGCAGTGGGTCCTCATATTCCACATTTGATGTCATTTGGTTTTTCTTGTTTATGGAGACATGCAAAATTTCATTACTAATAATATTCCATATTTCATAAAGCGCACCCCTGGAAGACAACAGAAAAGGAAATTATTGCATTAATGATCAAATGATAATGATGAATCACCAAATATTCTTTCGTTTATCTACATTGTCATTGTACAGGTGTAGTATGCTCAAATGTTTTTGGATTATGGCATCTATAACATATGTATAGTGCCCAGACTGATTTAACAGGCTAGTGTGAGATTAAACGTGTTCTTACTTCAAATTGGACAAGATGTCCTCGCCTACTAATTCAGTGAGAGTGTCTTCAGTGTCAATAAAAAAATCATTAACTTCAGACATCCCAAGGCCATTTTCAGACAATCTTTCATAAATTGGAAAAGGGTATACTGTCGCCATCTTCATAATGGCCCTGTGAAACAAAGAGCAGAGTCAATGAACATACATCTATGCATCTATAAAGGATGTTCAAACAGACTATTAAACTGGAATGCAATACATTCATAAGGCACAGCTTATGCTTTATACCCACACAATAAGCATAACAGCATTATGAATGATTAATGGATTTTAATCCATGCATATTTACTTGAATTATGCCTTGGGGTATGTGGTCTCAGTTATTAGTCATACAAAGTTATTAATTCACAGTCATTTATTATGCACTGCGTGCACTGAATGAAAAGTACTGTCATACTAACCAGTTAGATTGATTGAATCTCTCATCTCCAAAAATCCCATTACCCCATCGATCATATTCTAGGGCAGCATTGTCAAAAAAGTCACCAAAACGCTCATCTGCCCAACTAGATAAGGAAAAGGAGTTTAGTTCTGTCATAGTTATTACAAGATCGCAAACATGCCATTGCTTTGATACGGTTCTTGGTTCAACAGTGATGTTATTTGTACAAAGAGCAACAGTCAAACCAAACTCAACTTTGTGAAATCTTCAGAGCTTTAAAGGAATAGTTCACCCAAAAATAACATTTTTTTGAAAATGAACTCACCCTCAGGCCACCCAAGATGTAAATTAATTTGTTTCTTCATCAGGACAGATTTGGAGAAATTTAGCATTGCATTATTTGCTCACCAAAGGATTTTCTGCAGTGATTGGGTGCCGTCAGAATGAGAATCCAAACAGATGATAAAAACATCACGATAATCCACAAGTAATCCACATGACCATTTTGTCCATCAATTAATGTGAAGTGAAAAGCTGCAGGTTTAAGAATGATTAAGAAGTTTTTAACTTCAAACCTGGATAAAATACAAGGCCTCTATCCATAATATTAAAGTCATCTCATCTGAATCAGGAGAGAAATATGCACAGATCAAGCACTGTTTACAAGAAAAAACAGTCCAAAACAGTGTTTTGATGTGAGAGGGCAAAAGGGGATGGACTTTTTTGCTGGAGGAAGCATTATTATGGATTGGTATTTTGGCCAGAAGCAATGGTTTAAAGTTAAAATGCACAGATGTTCACTTCACAAGAGATTAATTGTAAATAGGGATTAATTGTGTGGAATATTGTGGATTACTTGTGGATTATTGTGATGTTTTTATCTCATTCTGACGGCACCCATTCACTGCAGAGGATCCATTGGTGAGCAAATAATATAATGCTAGATATCTCCAAATCTGTTCCCATGAAGAAACTCAACTTCAACTTTCATTTATTTATATAGCACATTTAAATGCAACTATGTTGCCCAAAGTGCTTCACAAAAATTAAGGATAAAAATAAAGTACACACACATAACTTACACACAAGTATAACAAACATTTATAAAAGGTTCCCAAATCAAATTTTCCCTACTTCAAAGGCCAGACTAAAAAAATGTTTCTTCAACTGGGACCTAAAAACTTCTAGACGGAGCCTGCCGAATATACAGGGGAAGACCATTCCACAATTGTGGACCTACTACTGAAAAGGCACGGTCACCTTTTGACTTCTTTTTGGACCGAGGGACAGTCAACAATGACTGATTTACTGATCTAAGTGACTTAGCCAATGTATAAGACCCTAAGAGATCGCTAATGTAATTTGAAGACAAGATGTGTGCTTTAAAAACCTTTTTTTTTTTTTGTGCCGGTCAAAAGCCTAGCTGCAGCATTCTGCACAAGCTGCAATCGAGATAGTTGCAGTTGACAGATCCCTACATAAAGTGAGTTGCAGTAATTCAGTCGCAAAGTGATAAAAGCATGAATAACAATCTCTAAATCTTTAAAACTCAGAAAAGATTTTAGCTTAGAAATAATTCTAAGCTGATAAAAACCGAATTAATCTGTTTATCAAAACTAAGAGATGAATCAATTATGACGCCAAGATTTCTCACACTATCTTTCACTATCATTTCTAAGGGGGCAAGAGCATTGGCTATCTTCTCTTTAACCTTAGAAGGACCAAATATTAAGATCTCAGACTTTTTTTCACTAAGCTGAAGAAAATTACTTGACAGCCAAACTTTAACCTCATCTAGACATCGCAACAGGGACTGTAAAGACTGCTCATTTCCAACCTTAAGCAGAAGATTTATCTGTGTGTCATCTGTATAAATGCGATGGCAGATAAACCCCAGAGGGCACATATATAAAGAAAACAACATAGGACTCAAAACAGAGCCCTGAGGAAGACCGTATTTTTAGGGAACCACGGAGGACGAAACGTTTGCCAAATTAACAAAAAATATTCTATCCTTAAGATATGAGTGAAACCATTTCAAAGCAGTTCCCCCAAACCCCACCTCACACTCCAACCGTTTTAAGAGTATCGAATGATCTACAGTGTCAAATGCGGCACTAAGATCTAACATAATTAAAACTGCAGCCATCCCAGAATCAACCGCTAATAACAAATCATTTAGCACTTTTAGCAGAGACTTTTAGCAGTCTCAGTACTATGACCAACTCTGAAATCAGATTGGAATTTATCCAGGAAATCATTCTCCCACAAAAAAGGGGTCATTTGAGTAAGAACCATCTTCTCTAAAACTTTAGATAAAAATGGAAGTTTAGAAATGGGACAGAAATTGTTAAACTCTGTAAACTCAAGGCCAAGTTTTTTAATTAAAGGAGAAACAAACTACATCTTGGATGGCCTGAGGGTGAGGACATTTTCAGCAAATGTTCATTTTTGGATGATCTATTCCTTTAATGTGTTTTTACTTGTATTACAACTGAATTTAATTTTTCTTACGTCCAGGCTTGAAGTCCTGTCTCTGGGCTAGTAATCATATGATATTTTTCCTTATCTTCCAAAACTCTCAGCTCCTTCCATCTCCTGCAATCCAAACAACTCAAAACTTAGTTAATTATAATACATCAGTTCTTTTGTACATTCATCATGTCACTTTTTTTTTTTGTGTAAGACTACATTCTACATAAACAAGACTACATAAAAAGCGCTATATAATATAATAATGCTGACTCGACTTGACATTTAGGTAACTATTATGATCATAGTCTTACCTTACAGCAGTTAAATATTTGTCATGGAATGGCTGGCTCTCAGTGTATTCCAATAGTTTATCCCAGTAAAATGCAAGAACTCCAGATGCAGTTCTATGAAATACACAGGCCACACTTTAGAGTCATATGATTAGCAAACATACAGCTTAACGCAATTCAAAGATGAACATGAAAACATCAAATATGTAAACAATTTTCTATATTAAAAAAACAAAAAAAAAACAGAAAATAATGCTCTTAATGAATGCCCTTACCTCAATGTTATTAGAAACTCATCCTTCTCACTCTGCCTCTCTAAGGTGGAAATTTCCATGGCCTTCTCTCTGACCAGATCCACAGCCATTTGTACTCTAAAAAATATAATTGAGAACTGAATGATGGACTATAAAACTTACATTTGTCATCTGAGTGTTGTTTGACATTTTACTCAACATGATGTTTTTAGGAAACAGTGCCTGCATGAAAGAATCATCATAAATGCAAGAAGTGTCATTGATTTTGTGTGCTTTAACACAGCAATGCATGACAAAACAGATCTTACTCGTCAAAAAGTTGATTGATGTCTATCTTCCCAACTTCCGCAGTAACTTTTAGAATCTCAACCACTTGGGGCTGTGCCACCCTGTTATATATCACAACAAAGAAAACAACTTCCAGTCAACATGAAAACTAATATGCTTGATATTAACATATAAACTTCTTCATCTTAACTTTGATAGACGCAAAAAAAACAGATTAATAAAACATTGTTTACAGTACCTTACTATAAAATAGCAGCTAGACTGTAAGATTTTTTTTAATCAAATATATTATTTAATTATTTCAAAGGGAAAGAAACAGTTTGAAAGAAGCAATGTGTTAAACATGAGGTCATACACTTTGGACAGAAGGTGAGCGAGGAACCCCAAGGGATCGCTGTAGATTGGTGGAGCTCCTGGAAGGTAGCGTGACTCCACATATCTGCATTAAACAAAACCAATGAACAATGTTTTAGTTATCTATTATTTCAAAAAGATCCTGAGAAGATTATCTGCATAGAGGTGGTGGATTTGAACTGTTTAATGGATGCATCTTTATACCATTTCAAAACAATATTTTCAGTCATCTTGCAGATTCAATAAAAAAAATAAAAAAAACTTACTTCCAGAGGTCCACCACTGTCTCGTTTTTGAAGATCCCTTTATACATGCCAATTTCTCTGTAAGAAGATATATCATATATTCAAGATGTTTGAACAAAAATATATTCAGGAACAGACACATTCAACTTTATACACATCAGCATGCCCTTCATTAATTCATTTGCATGTTGATAAAATAATAATTGAAAAGTTATACAATAACATTAATTAATTGGATGAATGGTCTTCATACCGCGGAGTCCCACTGTTGCTGGGGAATGTGTTTATCAGTTGAACCAGACTGTCTCCGCAAAGGAGACCCAGTCTGTGAAAAATGCTGTTAAACACACAGAAGGAAAAAAAAATATGTTGATGATCGGGATGATTTGAAATTGCTCAGAAGAAAAAAAACATAGGAGTTCCTTAAATCGAAGTAGATTGTGTTCAGCTTTATTATTCATTATATAAATATTTGTTTTAATTTCAGTATATGTGACCCTGGACCACAAAACCAGTCTTAAGTCGCTGGGTATATTTGTAGCAATAGCCAAAAATACATTGTATGGGTCAAAATTATTGATTTTTCTTTTATGCCAAAAATCATTAGGATATTAAGTCAAGATCATGTTCCATGAAGATATTTTGTAAATTTCCAAATATTGCCAAATATTGTCCTGTCCTAACAAAGCTTATTTATTCAGCTTTCAGACGATGTACACATCTCAATTTCGGAAAAAAAAAAAAAAAATGTGTGTTTTTTGTGGTCCAGGGTCACATATGCTTATAAAGTGCAACCAGTCTTTTGTATCCAGTGGATGAAGTACTCACTGCAGTGCCACAATGAACTGATCGTGTCCTTCAGCTCTTTGCTCAGCACTGATCCTCTCGATCATCTCCTTCACAGAAATCCACAAGTCTTGCATATCAGTGCTGTACACCACAGAAAACAATGATAGTGAATTTACACTCCTCATTCCAAGGAAAGTCACAGAAATATGGCCCAATGTACAGTGTTAACTTTTTTCCACATGTGTTTTAACTGTATTTTGAATTAATCATTGCATTGTGTTTTCTTTTTAGGGTTAAAGGAAATGTCCATAAACATGCTGGTAATTTTCTGCTAGAACATTATCTGTTTTTCAAATTTTTTTTTGTTTTACAGTGCATGGTCTATGTTAACTTTACATCATACGTCTCTGGTTTTACCCCGTTTTATTGATCTTATTTTTTTCCACAACCACTTCTGCTGCCCCTTTTAAATTGTCCAAGTATTTCAAAAATGCTTCGGCTCCAAATGTGAAGAGTTTGTCTGCCATTTCATAATCTTCATCTTTTAGGCCGACGCTGTCCACACCTGCATATAAAAAACGAAATCAGCTAAAATATAAGTGACAGTGTAATATTAAATTATTTGATCAAGTCCAACCACAGTACATATTTTAATATCACATTTATATTTACATAACCATTGTAAGATTAGTATTATCACTTGTTCATGAGAGCTGCCATGTCTATTAAATATCACATCACAATGAATTTAGTTTACTTGTATACATAAGAAAACAAGCATTATCTTACCTTTAAAGAGCAGAACAGCTAAGATTAAGACAGCTAGTGACTGATTCATATTGTTGTTTCTTCCTCAGAACAAAAAACTAAATAACAGAAAGAGATCACAACATATTCACTGTGGACTTAAACATCAGGAGTAAAAAGCTGGACTCAACTTTATCTCTATTGATATTTGTGTGCACACGCCTACTGAACTTACCTTGCAGTCTGTCTGCTCTTACCTCTCATGGGAAGTGTTTCAAAGTAAACTCTGAAGGTCACACTAGTAGTGCAGACCGTACATATTTAATTGCTTCTTTTAAATTGTAAGTTTATCAACATCAGGTTTGGGTTAAGTTTTTGGTCAATATGTTAATATGTTAAAATAAGACAATATTTTCCTTAAAACACAAAAGCAAAAGAAAGGTTACCACATAAAACTTTAAGGTACTGTAACTCTAGTTAGTTCACATGAACAGTTCAGAGTAGTGCATGCATGTACATGCCAAACTGGAAAAAAAAGTTTAATGCTCTTTGAAAATAATGTAGATCAGTGTGAAAGTCCAAGGTGTGTTTTTGTCTAGGTCAATATTTCTTCAGTCAACATCAGTTTTTAGGGTCAGTAACTCACTAGAACATAAAAAATGTTGAAAATCAGGAGCTGCACAGAGTAAAATTTTAGTCTTAAGTATGTCAAAATTCTTGGAATGGTGTAATTTTCCTACACTTAAGAATAAGTGTGATTAATAAAGGTAAAAGTGCTACAACTAGGTCTCAGCTCCTAAATGATTTAAAGGGATAGCTCACCCAAAAATGAATATTCTGTCATTAATTACTCACCTTCATGTCGTTCCAAACCTGTAAGACCTTCGTTCATCTTCTGAACACAAATTAAGATATTTTTGATGAAATCCGATAGCTTTCTGACCCTCCATAGACAGCAATGCAACTGAAATGTTCAAGGCCCAGAAAGGTAGTAAGAACATTGTTAAAATAGTCCATGTGACAACAATGGTTCAACCGTAACTTTATGAAGCTACGAGAATACTTTTTGTGCAAAAAGAAAACAAAAATAATGACTTTATTCAACAATTTCTTCTCTTCCGTGTCAGTCTTTGACATGCATTCACGACAGTACTACGATGGACTGTTTTCATGATGTCCTTACTACCGTTCTGGGCTTTGAACCTGTCAGTTGTGTTGCTTTCTATGCAGGTTCAGAAAGCTCTCAGATTTCATCAAATATTTCTTAATTTGTCTTACGAAAATAAACAAAGGTCAGGTTTGGAATGAGATGAGATGAGGGTGAGTAATTAATGACGGACTTTTCATTTTTGGGTGATCTATCTCTTTAAGAGTGCTGGAGATGTCTCTCAACCTAACCTAGGAGTAGTATGATAACCGTGATATGTTGAAACCACACTCTCCAATATGGAAAAAAAGTGCTTTAGACTTGCATAATTGTGTAATTTGGATAAACATGATTCGTAGTTGACTAAACAAGAGAAATCCATTATATATTAATTTACTGCATTTAATAAACTCATTATTAAGAATATAGTGTACAACATCATTATTAGTCAGGTGTGTAATAATCACAGGGTTACAACTAAATGTTAAAATGTTACAGTAGTCAGGTAAGGGTTAATGTACATCCAGCTGGTTGTTATTGCTGCAGAAATTATTATAGCGTTGCTAGTGAAACACTTTTTAGAAATTCTTAGTTGTTCATGTGAGTTGCCATTTGAATTTAGCAAAAAACAACAACAAAAAACTACTTTCTAAGTTCTAAGTGCTTAGAATAATTCTACAAATCATTCTGGTTCTTAAAAATTCGACATAGCTAAAAATAAGTGTTTTAGGCAGTGCATTCAAGTGTTTATTCTCTTTTTATAATGAGAAAATGCATTTATATAATGCACATTTTCTGCATAAGGCATGGAGTACACTTATATTTAGACATTGTGTGGTTTTCAATACGTACATTGTTCGGACAATATTCGGCAAGAATATTAAAACTGGAAATTAAAATGGGCCTTCTCATTACATTCATCAAATGAGATCAAAAGACTTTGCTGTTGCTTGTATTTTCTTTATTAAAAGCTTCTATTTAGATAAGCCCTACTTTACTAAGAATGTCAAAACTTTAGACTATGCCTATGACCCCAGGACTCCTAGGTTTTTTTTTTGTTTTTTTTCCACCAATAATAAAAAAAATTCTATGACCTTTTACATGTTAATAGAATATACCTGATTAAGCCTTATTATAGTTAAGATCCTTTTGCCTAGATTTTGGTTTTATTCAAAATATTTTTTAACATAAAATGATGCCAGATAAAATCAGTTATTTTGAAGTAGCTAGTGGAGTAAAAATAGAAATATATATATATATATATATATATATATACATATATATGATGCCAGTATAAAATCTAGTTGTAGCAATCTATCATTTAATTATTTCTTACTCACACAGTGCACAGACACATTTTTATTTATTTGCATCTATTAATTGGATCTATTTTCAAGTGTTAACACATGAAAGTAGATCCAGATGTTATTGATATTAAGCTTTTTAAATTAATGTGTTAAGATGCTGGAGAATAAAAATGTGTAAAACAGATCAAAAGAAATGCAACAAATCATGTTTTTGATGAAAACAAAGCATTACAGTGGAACAAATAGAGTGGAATTTGTTTTACTCAACGTTCACCAATGCAATTATCCTAGTATTCTTTCAGAGGCAGGTATGCAATAACAGTTAATACATTGCTGGTATAATCCTGTTTATTGCCAGCAGTTGCAATCTTGACATTGCTTTCAAATATTAAAGAGTTTAGTCCAACAGCAGGTCCCAGACATCATTAAACATGAGGTTTGTGCGATGCATCGACTTCTTGAAGGCTCTGAGGAACAATTAATATTGTGAATCTTATTGATTGCACTTGATAATATGAACTTGCAATATAAACTGATATTCATTATCAATCTTTTATTTACACAAAAAGTGACATTCATTACGGTTTCTGTTCAAATGCAGATATGGTAAGAAAATTATAATCTTACAAAATAGTTGGATCGATCCTTCCATCAAAGTCATCAACAAGATCAGTATACTGCTTCAGTTTCTCCAGGATCCGGTGAATGGCTTGAACAAAGTTTCTTTATAATTGAAAAACAAAAAGAGAGCCAGTCAAATATGAACTTTAAAAAGATGCTGAATTCATTAAACCAAAAACGGCAATTAAGAACAAACATGTCTTTATATATTTACATTTTCAGATTTAGAGCCATATATTAACAAATAAATCCTTGTCCTTAAAACAAAACTCGACCTTTCCTTACTTTGGTGCTTCTTCAAGCTGCTTTCGAGTAAATGCATTACTTTTTAATAACTCATTAATGATGATGTTCCTTGTATCATTCCATTTTCTGGAAAAAAATAACATTTCCGATTGATTGTTTGATTGCTCTCCTCATAAATTAACAAAAATCATACACAAGAATATGCTAAATTTCAGCCAACAAAGTGTCTCAGAACCAGGCAGTTCAGCAGATTTCCAACCTCACCACACTGGATAGTGGATATATAAAAAATACAAAAGGACATGTCTTACCTCTGTGTTTGCTGAAATTCAGTCTCATCAAAATAGCCGAAATTTGCAAATCTGAGAAAAGTGCTCCACAAATCTAGGAACACTGTCCTAATTACTCTATAGCAAACAAACAATGATTTTTAAAGAGGAATAGATTATATATGCATTATATCAAGAGAGCAAAGCACTAGCCTTCTAATCTGGACAAATATATCAACAACATACAAACGTATTCTGTTTTACTGGTTCAAAATGATTTTCATGAAGGCATTTTATTACATTGTCTTACCGCAAAGGCAGTAATAGTTGGTTATCTTTGCTATTGGTTTTCTCCTCTTCAATGTCTAGAGTAAGTGCATACAAAATGCCACGAATGCAACTCTCCAAAAAAGTTTGTCTGCAAGACAGAAAAAAAAAAGTCTTAATATATTCATATTTACATAGTAAACAAATACGAGCCTCACACAGATGTTTTATGTTTCTTACCTGTTAGAGGATATATCATTCCCTTCAAGAATAAGGGTTATGTGGTTAACTTTGTGAAGAAACCTGTTGACCTCAGTAATCTCAAATCCAACTGCAGACAGCTTTTCATAAACAGGAAGAGAGTAAACAACCGTGCTTTTGACAACAGCCCTGTGAAACATGCAAAAGAAAATGGACAGATCTTTTTTGTTTTAAACCTTTAAATCAGGGGTGCCCAAACTCGGTCCTGGAGGGCCGGTGTCCTGCAGAGTTTAGCTCCAACTTGCCTCAACACACCTGCTGGTAAGTTTCTAGTATGCCTATAAGAGCTTGATTAGCTGCTTCAGGTGTGTTTAATGGGGGCTGGAGCTAAACTCTTCAGGACACCGGCCCTCCAGGACCGAGTTTGGACACCCCTGCTTTAAATCATCAACATTGCTTTAGGTATTAAGTTCTGTTGTTAATGTTTATTAAATATATCTCCATGTTTTTGTAATTCATCTGAAACAAGCTTTTGAAACACGAACTGCATGAACATGAAATGTCAGATATGTGGTTACATATTTGTTTACCATAAATAATGTGACGAAACAAAGTTTCAAATGAGATTTACCAGTTGGACTGATTGAATCTGTCCAAACCAAGAGCTGCATTTCCACGATTATAATATTCCTGGGCCGCGGTCTCAAAGAATTTACCAAAATGAAGTTCAGTCCAACTAGAAAAGAACAATGAAATGATAAATGATAGATGAATGATACAATGCAGAGTGAAACCTCCAAAATAACATTTAACAACATTCAACTCAACAGTTATTCACACTCTAAAAAATGCTGGGTTGTTTCAACCCAACTTTGGGTCAAATATGGATTAACCCAGCCATTGGGTTACATTTTAAATTTTTAACCCAAAAGTTGGGTTAGTCCATATTTGACCCAAAGTTGGGTTGAAACAACCCAGCATTTTTTTTAGAGTGCAGATTAAGGATCTAACATACTAACAGTGGATCATAATGGTTCAAGTGATTCTAATGATAATTAGGAAATCACTTTAGTAGCCTGAAAAAAAAAAGAGAATAGCCCTGGGATTAATTATGTATTGATTTAAATGACATTTGTAATATTCCACATTCTGAGTATCTTTCTCTCTTACTTCAAAAAACTGCGCCTTGTATCCGGGTCTAAAAGCACATGATACTTTACACTTGGGTTTTTCAACTCGGTTAGCTCGGCCCATTGCCTGTAACAGACAAAACTCAAGAATTTTCTTCAATGCTCATTTTACTTCATATTCTTATATATTTGTGCATCGCTGTACTCTTACTTCATTGAATCCAAGTATTCTGCATGGAACGATGGGCTTTCAGTGTGTTCCAAAACTTTATCCCAGTAAAAAACAATCAGTCCAGATGCAGTTCTAGGAAACAGAAAAAGAAAAAAAGTTATTTAGAGATGTCTTTTAAACAGATTAAATACAATGTTGAAGTTAACAAAGGTTTTTACCTTAATGATATAAGCAAATCATTCTTTTCTTTTTGTCTTTCCAAAACTGAAATTTCAAAGGCTTTCTGTCTGATCTGATCCATAACCATCTGCCCGCTTTGGACAAGACAACGCGTGGTTAAAACGACATGCAATGCAATTTAGCCAAATACTTTAAATGTGGAGGACAATAAATCAGTTTAGTTGCTTTGAGCTCTAACAGCATGGTTTTAAACAGCTCTTACTCCTCATGAAGTTGGTTGAAATCTGTTTTTCCAATCTCCATAACAGTATCCACCCCAGCTTCAAGCATGTTCACCAGCTGGGACTTCACCACCCTGTTTGATGCCAGAAATACACAGTCACCTTTTAATACACTGCACTTTAACAAGTACAATTACTTTGTAAAATGTATATACACTCTTAAAAATAAAGGTGCTTCACGATGCCATAGAAGAACCTTTTTGTCTAAATGGTTCCATAAAGAACCTTTAACATCTGAGGAACCTTTCTGTTTCACAAAAGGTTCTTTGTGGCGAAAGAAGGTTCTTCAGATTATAAAAAGGTAAGAAAGAGATGGTTCTTTAAAGAACCTTTGACTGAATGGTTCTTTGTGGAACCAAAAATGGTTCTTCTATGGCATCGCTTGAAGAACCTTTTGAAGCACCTTTATTTTTAAGAGTGTAGATACATGCTAATCATTACAAAATCTGATCATACAGATAAATTAAATACAGCATTAAACAAATCCAAATGAAGGTAGAGTGAGGTCATACGCCTTAGCCAGAAGGTGACTGAAGAACTGCATGGGTTTACTGTAGACTGGAGGAGCTCCTGGAAGATAGTATAACTCCACTTCTCTAATAAACAAGTCACATGAATAAATCAAGTTATGAGGGGCGCATACTAGCATGGATGGTGGATTTGTAAGGCCATTATGTTCAATGCACAAACACATCTTTGACCAGAATTTTGGCAAAGCAACACTAGAGGTGTCTACTCTCAGTGAACACATGCTTACTTCCAGATTTCTGCCATTGTCTGGTTTTTTAAGGTCTCACGGTAAATCTTCATATACCTGTAGAAGAAAAGCACATTCATGGGTAATACATTACTCATAGGTTTCAGAGAACTGGTCAGAGGTAAACGAGATCCGTTAATGTCTTGACCAGGGGTCACCGAACTTGGTCCTGAAGGGCTGATGTCCTGCAGAGTTTAGCTCCAACCCTAATCAAACACACCTGAACAAGCTAATCAAGGTCTTGCTACTGTAGGTATACTTGAAACTTCCAGGCAGGTGTGTTGAGGCAAGTAGGAGCTAAACTCTGCAGGACACAGGCCCTCCAGTACCGAGTCTGGTGACCCCGGGTCTAGACTGCCTTGTGTGAAGATAGTAAAGCTCTTACGGAAAGAAAAACTTGTCAAAGACTTGCTGGATCATTGCCCCAAATGTACCACCAGCCATTAACGTAAATAATCTCCTGTGAATCAAAGAACAGAAGCTATAAATACATATTTTTAAATCACCAAAAAGAAAAAGTCTCAATTTATTTATAAAGCACAATTAAAAACAACTACAGTTGACCAATGTGCTGTACAATGTTGTAAAAGACTTATAAAAACATGTATACAAACCAAGCAAACATCAGACAACAAACAACATCACAAGTCATAGGCTATAGTGAAGAGATACGGTTTTAACTTTGATTTAAAGGAGACATATTATGCCCCTTTTTACAATATGTAATATAAGTCTCTGGTGTCCCCAGAATGTGTCTGTGAAGTTTCAGCTCAAAATACTCCACAGATCATTTATTATAACATTTTGAAAACTGCCTATTTTGAGTGGAAGCAGAAACACGCCGTTTTTCGTGTCTGTCTCTTTAAATGCAAATGAGCTGCTGCTCCCCGCCCCCTTTTCCAGAATAGAGCTGCAGCCATTACAGCTCGGACCTGCTAAATACATCTGTTTTGGTCCTGATTATCATGTTTATCACGCTGAAATCATGCGTTTTGAACCATATGAGTTTAAACTTCTGATATACGGTTTTCTGAGAGCACACATCCGAAGCACACGGACAGAAAGCGGCTGTCACAGCATGTGAGTACTAAACTAAGTTCTCATTCACACACAAGTTTACGTTAAAAACACACGAGTTACAAAAAACAGTCGGTTATGTCTGTGAAGGTAAACTGCTGGGAAATAAATCGCATGTTT
>NW_015542410.1:1503623-1540583 GCF_001515605.1 Sinocyclocheilus anshuiensis | reverse complement strand
CTCCTCTGAGGCTGGGACTCTAAACAGTGTTCTGTGCTCGTCTGTGCAGCCAAAGACAGAACAGTTAGCATGTTTTGCTCAAACTTTCGCCATGGCATTAGAACTGGTACACCTTTGTCGCTTACGAAATCAAAATGATGGTGCCATGGGTGGAAACGTGCAGATTAAGGGGCGGTAATATTATAATGAGATCCCTTTGCCACGTCAGCAAGGGAGCGAAATCTGATACGCTCGTTTTCTCAGACGCTTGCAGAAAAAGGCTTCCCAAAACAAAGTTACTGAATTAATCTTTTTCACGTTTCCTTGGTTGGTAGATGCACCGTGGACCTGATTATAGCACTTAAAACCTGGAAAAGTCAGATTTTCATGATATGTCACCTGTAAAAATATGTAATGTTGGTGCAGTTCTAATATGGATCGGTAACGTGTTCCAAAGTTTAGGTGCGGCTATGGCAAAAGCTCGATCACCCCTAGATTTTATTTTTGACTTTGGAACAGTTAACAAACTCTGTTTGGCAGACCTAAGAGTTCTTTCCGGATGATATTCACACAACCGATCAGAGAGGTAAGGGGGAGCGAGACCATTTAAACATTTAAAAACAAGCAAAAGCACTTTAAAATTAATTCTAAAGCGTACTGGGAGCCAATGTAAATGTAACTCAAAATACTCCACAGATCATTTATTATATCATTTTGAAAATGCCTATTTTGAGTGGAAGCAGAAACACGCCGTTTTTCGTGTCTGTCTCTTTAAATGCAAATGAGCTGCTGCTCCCCGCCCCCTTTTCCAGAATAGAGCTGCAGCCATTACAGCTCGGACCTGCTAAATACATCTGTTTTGGTCCTGATTATCATGTTTATCACGCTGAAATCATGCGTTTTGAACCATATAAGGCTTCCCAAAACAAAGTTACTGAATTAATCTTTTTCACGTTTCCTTGGTTGGTAGATGCACCGGGGACCTGATTATAGCACTTAAAACCTGGAAAAGTCAGATTTTCATGATATGTCACCTGTAAAAATATGTAATGTTGGTGCAGTTCTAATATGGATCGGTAACGTGTTCCAAAGTTTAGGTGCGGCTATGGCAAAAGCTCGATCACCCCTAGATTTTATTTTTGACTTTGGAACAGTTAACAAACTCTGTTTGGCAGACCTAAGAGTTCTTTCCGGATGATATTCACACAACCGATCAGAGAGGTAAGGGGGAGCGAGACCATTTAAACATTTAAAAACAAGCAAAAGCACTTTAAAATTAATTCTAAAGCGTACTGGGAGCCAATGTAAATGTAAATGTAAAGACATTAACAAAGGAGTAAAATGTTCGTATTTACGAACACCGGTTAAAAGACATGCAGCCGCATTTTGGACCATTTGTAATCTAGATATTGAAGAACTGTTTATTCCCAGATACAGGGAATTACAATAATCAATTCTAGAAGAAATAAAAGCATGAATTGCAGTTTCAAAGTGCTTAAAAGAAAGGAAGGTCTTCACTTTAGCCAATGTTCTTAATTGAAAAAACTCGATTTGACAACTAAATTTATTTGCCTATCAAATTTAAGTGCACTATTGAAAAAGACACCCAAGTTTTTTTACACCTGATTTAACTAAAGAAGATAAAACACCAGAATTTACATGAGAAATGTTTGGGACTTCAGAAGAGCCAAACACAATATCCTCTGTTTTACTCTCATTTAGATTAAAAAGATTCAAAGACATTCAGGCGTTGACATCGGAAAGACATAGACAGAGGGAGTCTACACCATTTTTATGCTTCAGGGGCAAATAAAGTTGAGAATATCGTCTGCATAGGAGTGATAGTACAAGCCATGCATTTCAAAAATAGAGTCTAAAGGAAGCATATATAAAAAAAAAAACAATAAATGGGCCAAAATAGAGCCTTGGGGGACCCCACAAGTCAGGGGAACCGCCCCAGTAAAATATCGTCCAATATTAATTGAGAAGCATCTATTTTTAAGATATGACTGAAACCAACTTAATGCAGTTCCTCTGATGCCCACAACATGTTCTAGCCAAGCAAGCAAGACCTCATGGTCAACTGTATAAAATGCTGCACTTAAATTTAAAAGTACCAGTACAACAGAGTCACCTGAGTCAGTGGCCATTAAAACATAATTTAAAACTTTTACGAGTGCTGTCTCTGTAGAGTGAAACTTTCTAAAATCTGATTGGAAAACATAAAAAATCTTATTGTCATTCAAAAATCTCTGCAGCTGATGAAAAACCACTTTCTCCAAAATTTTGGATAAAAAAATAAATATTAGAGATGGGCCTAAAATTAGATAAAACTGTTGGATCCAAATTTGGACTTTAAATTCATTACATACAAATTTGTTCTTTATCTAATAAGTTAATAACACTAAGAATGATAACTATAACTTTATAAGGTAAAAAAAAAATTATTCTAATCATTCTAAGAGAATTGAGAAGTTCACATCACAATTATAACAATAGCAACACAGAGGAAATATACTGGTCTAAATTACTCTTATTTTGTCTTGGAATTTAGGTTTAAAAGACAATTAATACTCATTATCAATACGCAATATCTTTGATTTAACTGCATTGTCACTACTGAATGAGACCACAATTTAGCTGGATAATGACACTAACTTTGCTGAATCAACTGAATCAACACTATAACACTATTGTCTTTTTAGAGCTTATTTAAAGCTGAAATAGTGTTTCATAAATGAAGAACACTGCATTACTACTGTGCATTACATACAAATTTGTTCTTTATCTAATAAGTTAATAACACTAAGAATGATAACTATAACTTTATAAGGTAAAAAAAAAATTATTCTAATCATTCTAAGAGAATTGAGAAGTTCACATCACAATTATAACAATAGCAACACAGAGGAAATATACTGGTCTAAATTACTCTTATTTTGTCTTGGAATTTAGGTTTAAAAGACAATTAATACTCATTATCAATACGCAATATCTTTGATTTAACTGCATTGTCACTACTGAATGAGACCACAATTTAGCTGGATAATGACACTAACTTTGCTGAATCAACTGAATCAACACTATGACACTATTGTCTTTTTAGAGCTTATTTAAAGCTGAAATAGTATTTGTTTCATAAATGAAGAACACTGCATTACTACTGTGAATACTTCTATATAGTCCTCAGTGTAAAAAGATGAATCTCAAAATCATACAGTCACTGTTGAAAGGGGTTCAAATATGCAAAAGATGCTGAATAACCAAAGAATGTGCAGGACTTGGAAGACTTCTCTGAAGAACTGCAGGCAGTTTAAATGCTCAGGACAAAGAACTCATTAACAACTATCACAAAACATCCAAATTACAACACAGCTTATTAAGAATTAAGCGTATATATAAACTTTTGAACCTTCATGAATTGTGTTCTTGACATGAGCTCAGAATAAGCAATGTTATTATGATTATACGGTAATATAATCACTGTGGACAGACTTACTGTGGCAATATAGCTGAATTATCCTGGCTCTCTCTAGCACTCTCACTATTTTTCAGTGGTTTTGCCAACTCTCTTAAGGCTTTCATGTATCCTTGGATAGAAATCCTGTAAAATTATAGAAAAAGGTTATGATCAGGCAACGGCTAAACCAACAATTCAATAGCAGTGCATAACCCATAGCTGATCATACCTTGATTTTCTAAACTGCTCATCTCTCACTAATTTCTCTGTAGCGTTTCTGACTTTCTCCAGGAAGTCTACAAAGACTACAGTCCCAGAATTGACGATTTGTTGTCTTAAGGCATATGATTCATCACTCTGCACACCTTCAAAGACAGAATCATAAACAGTGTCAGAGGAACAGAATGAGTAATAGCTACCACAAAAGACAAAGCCAATTCATCCAGAACTTTTCTCTAATAAAATGTAGTTTCAGTTTAAATATTGCACCACAAAAACAGGGAAAAAAATTACTATACCACAGCAGCAGAGAAATGCAGATAAACTTAAGATGGCCAAAATCTTATTCATGTTTCTGTTTTATGCTGTAAGAGAGGAAAACAGAGGTAGCACTACGCATGGATTCAGAAAACCAAAGTCAATGCATGTTTACTTTGTACTGAATATTATTGACAACACAACCGATAAACAATACCTTTTTGAGTCTGTGTGCATACGAAATAGCCCTCACTGTCTGACTGTTGCTTATATGGGTCATTACATGGTCACCTGTTCACAGCAGAGTAAATGTGTGCACATTTCAACAGTGAGCGGGGCAGAAGGGCAGATGAGCAGCATGGCGGGACTAAACAAACATTTATGTTAATATTTGAATGTTTTGTCCATTGGTTCTTACTGATGGTGTCTATACAGATCAACTTTCCACAGGCAAAATTGGACAAAAAAGGCAGATATTGCAGAGAGGAGCCTCTTCCTATTATTAGTAGTGTGCATGTAAATTTCAATTCTAGCATATTTAGATGAGATTAGCATGAACAAGGAGTTGCATGATCTATTTCACTATAACAGACAATAAAATGTAACTTTTCAGAATTAGTTATAAAAAAATGCTCAAGATATTAAATCTTAACATAAAATTAAAGGCATGCCAAAGAAGAATCTTATTTAACCATTAAAATAGAAATATAAAAGCTGACTGAATGATTCTAGGCAATTAGCATATACGCTGATGGTGAATAAATAAGTGAAATGTAAATCTAATTCTCTAAATGAAGTAACTTTTTATATCTAACATAATATACATTTAATCAATAGACATTGTGTTTGAATAATTAAACCTTACAAATGCTCAGATAAAAGCCAAAAACATCATTTCCAAAAAGATTTTAAGGTAAAATCAAGTTAAAGTCTTTTAAAGGCCAAATGAAAGCCATTTTTTCTCTGAAATAACATGCTCTATTGAAGTATACAGTGGTCAATTTTGATTTCACACTGACTTAAAATATTTGAAACAAAAATCAGGATTGCTTTGTTCAAATATTTTTGTATCTTTATTACATACAGAACATCATAAATAAAAAAAAAAGTGCGTAGAAAAATTTAACAGATTTAGAAATTCTTGTATACAACTTTATACAAAGATTCACTCTGAGTGGGATCACGTTCAGTGATGGAATCAAGCCACAGTCTTCATTTTTAATAATAAGCACACTTCAATACTGTACAAAAGCATGAGGGAAGAAGGATCCGGGAATTCTCTGGAAAAACAAACTAATGAAACAACTCCTACAGTCACACTGCATAAAATCAAAGCTAGTGCGGGATTATCCCCAGCATTCTTTATACTACTGTTTGTACTGTAACTTACTAGCTGTCACTGATGTACTGAGGTAGTCAACCCAAATGGAGATGAGAGTCGGTCTAAACGTGCTGCGAGAGGAAGGGTATCAAAAGACGACACATGGCTATTAGCAGCACATCGGCTGTTTCCAGCTAAAGCCACCATTCATGAGTATGGTTTTGAATAATTCCTTAAATACTTGTGCACTGACGATCAGAATGGGATTCTTCACATCTTTAACACTACACAAGTGATCCTAATATGTAGAATATTACAATTGACCCCCAAAAGACTGGCCTCAAGACATAAAAGCACATAAAAACAGTGGGTTCTTAAAACCAAAATCGGGCTTCGGGTGAAGTCTTATGAAGAATGGTAAAGTGTACATGACCCAGAATGCAGTAAAACGGTCTGTATATGCATTCAGAGCAAAGGTACTCTAACTTAAATTAATGTGCCAGTCAAGGGTGGTAAATTTGGTTTTAAAATGTGCTATAAGTGATGTATTCATTTGCATTCATTAAAAAAAAAAAAGAAAAAAAAACCAACACTGTGAAATATACAAACATCAATGTTCTGGAAACACAGGCTCCTGTTAGAAACTAGGTT
The DNA here is from genome assembly GCF_001515605.1 of Sinocyclocheilus anshuiensis. Lineage (NCBI taxonomy): Eukaryota > Metazoa > Chordata > Actinopteri > Cypriniformes > Cyprinidae > Sinocyclocheilus > Sinocyclocheilus anshuiensis. Next base: position 1,534,695 of record NW_015542410.1, on the reverse strand, counting down.
GTGTGGCAAGATTGTTCATGGTTTGACTAAAAAGTACATCTGTTCTGGAGAATATGTACAGTGCTTACATTTCCACAAAAAAAGAGCAAAGATTATTAAGGTGCTGTTGAGGACGACCTATAACAGGAACTCCTCTTGATTCAGTAGCAAAAATAATCACACCCTTTCAAACTTCAGGGTATCCTCCACTATGAATACCTCTGTACATTTATTCTGACACTAAAGGATCCTTCCAGAATAGATCTACTACATTACCAGCCACCAGTGGCAAGATTTAAAAGGCATGCTGGGACAAAGTAGTATAAGGACAGGTGAAACAGGTAAGGGTATTCGTTTACGGTCACAATTTTTAATTGTTGAATCAAAGCAAATGGCCTCATCCAGTGCAGGACGTTACTGGGTTGTTAAATGTTGGGGTAGGAAATATAACTTGCGCGAGGTAACCGATCAAGACGTGCTGGTGGTCTAAAAAGGCCACACACCCTGCCAAACAATCTCAATATTGTGTTTCCTTCTGAATAATTCATCTCCACACCATTAAGCACCTGTAATGAGTGTCTTCCTTCATAAATAGCCACCCATACCAAAATATCCCCTCCTAAACCTCCTGTCTCCGCCCATTTGCCATTGAGTAAACATGCCGGTTTTAGTTCAGGAAGCGTCGGCAGCGCCGGGCCCCGCAGTTACAGTGCAACTTGTTGTTTGCATCTTCAATGGGGAACTTGTAGTTGTAGGTGAGCTCCTCTCCACGGTAAATCTTCCGCAGGGCGAATATAACGATGTGCTTCTGGCCCTCCACATTGATGACTCTTGAGTAACAGTTAGGGTCGCAGGAGTGATTTATAAATCGTGCCGCGTTTCCGTGCATGGTGGCGTCCACCACATCAAAGTCGTCAATGCGAAACATGTAGCAGCCGATGCCCTTTGAGGAAAGAGAGGCAGGAAACAGACAGTAGGTTAGGAATTCAACATCACTGCAATGCAAGAGGATAAATAGATGTTTTTAAAGGGGTCCTATTATGCTTTTTCAACTTTAGTTAGTCTGTAATGTTGCTGTTTGAGCATAAAAACGATCTGCGAAGTTACAAAGCTCAAAGTCCCATTCAAAAGGAGATATTTTATTTAACAGAAATCACTTTTCAGAAACTACAACGAATGACTCGTTTGGACTACAACACATATTTTCCGTGATTTGTGATATCACAAATACAGACGAGTGGGAGGAGACCAGGTTGAGATGCACTAGAGAAGGCAACGAGTGTTATCACTATGTCAGAGACACACTAGTTTCCCCAAGGCAGATGAACTTAGAGTGGTTACAATCATCCGGGTTTAAATCACGCTCAAATTGATTTGATTTTGACGCAATATTTACACTGAAGCTCGCTGGCGGCTATGGTAAGGGGCGTGACATTTCCCGACCAGGCGCCGAGTGCTGCCAATCACACACTGGCCCAGCTAACCAATCACAGCACATTTCGTATTTCAGAAGGCGGGCCTTCATTTGATACAGGAACTATTAGAATCGTTCAAGCCAGACTGGGGAGAGAGGCGTTGTAATAATGTAAAATATGTGAAAAATAATGTGTTTTTCGAACAACCTAGTATGAGAGCATGTTCTTGTACACCCCAAAACAAAATCAAGACTTTATAAAAGAGCATAAAAGGACCCCTTTAAGCAAAAACTGTGCATCACACTGGGACAAATCACTTTTACCTTGCTGTCATAGTATTTCTCCCTTTTGTCAGTGAGAACTGAGCGGATGACATTGCCAGCGTACTCGATCACCATCTCTCCAGCCTCAATTTTCCTCTTGCAGAAAAGACCACGACCATGTATAGCGGATCTGTCATGGAGATAAGGAATTGCACCAATTACTTTTGCTCTTAAAAGTTATGTTCATTCCATCTTTTTTATTGGCATGGGATTTGTTGTTAAGCGATTTTACACAGCTAGTTTTTATGCTGTAATACCCTGCATCTCTCGGGAAGGCATTACCTGTAAACTCCCACAGCCTCTTTAGAGGTTTTCTCCAAGTGTCTGAACCTCATAGCCACTGGCAACTCCGTACTTGTGGCTCGTCTAAAGGGAAGTCAAAATAACAGGATGAGTCACAAAAAACATAAAAATGTTAACAACACTAGTAATGCACTGACTTTACATACTTACAAAAAATCTATTATTTTGGTATTATAATTGATAAACATGAAATTTATTTCATCTATCTTTTTTAAAATCATCTTTTAAATGGCACAAATAAATTTTAAGTAATAGTTCACCCAAAAATGAAAATTAGGTCATTAATTACTCACCCTCATGTCGTTCCAAACACTTAAGACCTTCGTTCATCTTCGGAAAACAAATTAAGATATTTTTTATGAAATTCGAGAGCGTTCTGAACCTGCATAGACAACAAGGAAACTACCACATTCAAGGCCCAGAAAGGTAGTATGGACATAAAATATTGCACACAAAAAGTATTCTCGTAGCTTCATAAAATGATGATTGAAACACTGATGTCTCAATTATGTCCTTACTACTTTCTGAGCCTTGAATGTGACAGTTGCATTGCTGTCTATGGGAGGTCAGAAAGCTCTCGGATTTCATCAAAATATCTTACTTTGTGTTCCCAAGATGAACGAAGGTCTTACGGGTTTGGAGCGACATGAGGGTGAGTAATTAATGACAGCATTTTCAATTTTGGGTGAACTTTTCCAAATATGTTGCTGAGGGTCTAACCTGCTGGATTTTAGCATAACATCATCCTCTTCATCATCACATGGCCTTGACTCAGGAAGCTGACGATGTTGCGATGCCAGGAAATTGAACATATCAAAGGTAGATTTTCTGTGCGGGGGGAGGGAGAAAGCCAATTTTTGATTTCCACATTTGGAAAGGAACAAATAAACAACTCAAAGTCATATGTGAGGCATACACGAGTTCACAGATACTTACCGCACATAGACCTCTGCGCGGGCACAGCCACTGGGGTTTATTGGCAGCTCTTCTTCCGGTACTTCATGCTGGTGGAAACGAAAACTGTGTTTCTGGCAGAGAGAAGCACCCTGCAGCTGCTCCAGCAGAAAGAGCACAGCATCGTGGAGGACACCCAGAACCCTGGCACCACTTATCCTGCTGAAGGGAAACTGCTCTAGCCGACAGCCTACCCGTGCCTCCTGGACACCATCAATTACTGCCTTCCACGCCACTGAAAAAACACCGTAAAGGGAAATATATAATAATGCGCCAAAGTGTGAAAGGAAGAAACTACTTGTGTCACTACAAGGTTTATCAATACTGACCATCCATGCTGTCAGCTTCAACGCTAAAGCCATCCTCACTGGTAATCTGGAAGCGCAGGTGGGGCAGATACTGACTGGCACACTTATCCTGCTTGCCTGGTGATGGAGAGTCCTCATCTGAACTCCAACCTGAAACAGGTCCACATGCAGTTAACTTTCAAAACCTCTGTTACAGTTCAAATTGATTAAATTAGCTTTAGCAACTAAAATGTTGCTTTAAGGTAACACAATATCTCATATTCACCCGCATAGGGGGCCCAGTCTGAGGAATCACCATGTTTGTAGCTCATACACTGAGATTTAGCACTGTCTCGTGTGTCATTTCCCTGCACCGAAGTGGGCTCTGATTTATTTGGAGTAATTCTAAAAAGAGGACAAAGAAAACATTATGGTTATCTTTGGTAAAACACAAGTAAATGTGATTTTAAGTCATCAGCACTGACCTCTCCTTTTCATCGTTCTTTGGCTGATCAAGAGATCCAACATCAGGGTCGTCAAAGTCGAGCACATCCTTTACACTTGGGGCCTTTATTCTAACCCGGTTTGATCTAAACATCAACAAAATAGCATGATTACCATTACATGATAATATTAGAAAGAAATTAATAACATCTAGTTTGAATGTTCAAAATGACATTTTTAGTTGTGTTAATGACTAGTCAGTCTTAATCAGGCTTTGGTTTAGAGGGCAGGTCCACCAAGAAGTTTGTATTTTTGTTAATGAAAAGTCGCTTTATGCCAAAAAATAAATAAAAAATTCAGTGAGGGCGTAAATACTTTTTTCCACCTTTTACTACACAAAACAGTATCATTATTGTGTAACATCTGATATACTGTTAAAATGTGAAAAAAAAAAAAAGCTGTACATTCCCTCCTATAACCTGGGTCTCTACAATCTACAATAATGATCAACAACTTGACCACCCTGACTAAATTTGACTGAATATTTGTCCCTACCTGCTGTTGTCATCCTGGGAACAAGGACCCATCTGGTCCAAGAAGTCTGTGCGGCATCTTTTCACACCAATTCGATCAGTTACTGAAGACACTCTCTTGATCTTGACTTGAGGTCTGGAGTGGGACAAGATGTTGGGTTGAGTCCGAAGATGAAACCCAGGGAATGAATCCTTTGATTCAGGAGAGAGGCGTTTTTCGAGGTGGAGCTGAGAAGGGCTCATGCCAGTGGGACTTGCTATTTCACGATGACTTGCCATTGCTTTGTCGATTATCTCCTGGGCCACTTCCTTCTGCCCACTTTCAGAAATCAAGCCAGTTCTTTCTATCGAAGGACTGATGCTGTGTAATTGGCTTCCAGGATAACTCTGAGGAATCCTCCTGATTAGCACCTGGGTTGGTGGTGTTGCTCCTTTGTTGCTGCTGTAAGATATGATACGCGTTGGTGTGGTTTTGCTGAGACTAGCTTGAACCTGCGGCACTGGTATCACCATAACCTTAGGGACAGGTCGCTGGAGAACATTACTGCTGTGGATTATCTTCGCAATCTGGCTGATTTGGGTGTATGAGGGAGAATTAGAGCTAGTTAATTGGTATGTATTAGTCTGTGGGTTTTTCACTAGAATCTGTCCCGCACTGTTGACCAGAAGAACCTGATGTGTAAGGGGTGTTCCAGGTAAACACTGGGGCAGAGACTGTTCAGACACTTGTTTTGGGGTGGCAATGCGTATGGCGATCCTACGACCTTTAGTGGCTTCCTTAGGCAGAGCTCCAAAACCATTTATTAAAACCGAAGCAGGAGCAAGCGGAGTTCCTTGTGTTGTAACAGAAATGGTGGGAGAAGATGAGACAACACTGACAGGCAAGGAAAGTGGCAGAGTGTTGGCAACAGGCATTGCCATATGGAAGGGTTTGGGTTGGGAACCAGGTTGTATGGTCACAAAACGGTTGTATGGTCTTTTTGTGGGTGCAGCTGGTGCAACAACATGAATTGTTCTAGTACTACTCATTGGCACAGCGGTCGCTGGTTTCTCAACAGGTGACAAACCTCTCTTTAAAACAGGTTCAACCTTGTTTACTGGTGAGGAATCAGTTGCCGCCACAGGACCAGCAGCATTTTCTGTCAAGCCCAAAACTCTGCCATCAACAGCAGATATGAAATTCCCACTGGTGTCATCCAAGAACACTTCCTGCAAACATTCTGTTGATTCATTTTCGAGCAAGACTTCTTCTTGGGTCATAACAAGATCACTACCTTTGCAAAGGATGGGGGTTTTTGCTTTTAGTTCATCTGGAAATGACTCTTGTCCATTAGATACTTCAGAATCAATAATTACGTTTCCACCATCTTGTAAAAAAGTTATTTCCTGAATTTCCTGTTCTTCACAGACTTGGTCCATGTTTTGAGTCTCTAGCTGTGAAATCTGATCAACAGAATCTGTTGTATGTGGATTTGCAACAGGTGATCTTGGGCAAACTAGCTGCCCGTCACCATGGGTTCTGCCCTTGTTTGGACCAGTGCACTTTAATGGCTCAGTATCCTGACTACAAAAACTACTTCCTACTTCCTGAGTATCATCGTCTGCGTTGGCTTCACCTGTATCACTCTCCGAGTCATTGTCAGCTCCATCCAGCTGAGAGATGGACCCTGAGTTAGGAAGGACTGAGAGACCTGCCTGTGCAGATTCTTTAGCAGGTTCACGGACCACAACTGTGCGAGAGAAATTCAGATAATGGTCAGAGACATCATCATCTGTTTCCATTTGCATCTCTGAAGTCAAGTCCTTCCTGCCAGTGCTGAATTTGCAGGCTCCTTCTTCTGCATCTCCCTCACCACCTTGAGGGTCGCAGTCCAGAGCCACATTTTCATTGAGCAAAGCCTCATCAAATTCAAGCTTTGCGTTCAATACCGAGGCCACCGCCACATCTGTGTCTGGATCAAAGTGCGCAGAGAGCAGTTCTTGATTCGACTTGTCGGATGAGGCAGGAATTCTGTTGCTTGGTGCACTTGCAGCCACCTCCGGCTCCGACAAGGCAAAGAGCTCTTGAACCACCTCATCAGTCTTATGCTGTGTGGTTTTGAAAGGCTGTTTATGTCTTGGGGAGTGGCGGACAGATGAACGTAAGGTGGAAGAGGGACTTCGTACAGCTGCTTGTGGAGGAGAGGGTCCTGAGGTGATGCTAGAGGGAGACAAAGAGGAAGGCCTCCCCCTTTGTCGAGGTGAGGTGGAGCTCTTGAAGTTCTCGGTTGCACCAAGTGGTGAGACAGGGGGGCTGAATGAAAGTGACCTAGGGTGAATCGTGCCCCCTGATCGCAAAGCCATTGGGCCTGACAGTACCACAGTGGGAGGAGAGGCATTTCGGCTACGTGTGGAAAGTCTCCTTGTTGCACGTCGTGTCTCATCAAGGTCACTAATGGTCAAAATGTGATGGGATGTGGAAACAGCATTTCCTGAGAAGGAATTTTAAGATAACTATGTATGACTTTCATTATGAATAATCAAGGCTTAACAGGATAGCTCACCCAAAAATGTAAATTCTATCATTATTTACTCAGCATCATGTCATTCCAAATCCATAAGAGTTTTGAAAGTATTTAGCTGTATTTAGTATTAATCTTTGAAACACACAAAAATATTTTTTTCTGATGAAACCTGAGAAGTTTTATGTAACCAAAACTTCCAAAAACGTCACAAAGGCATCATAAAATAAATCCATAGGAAGCGAGTGGTTAAATCCAAATCTTGTGAAGAGATATGATTGCTTTATATGAACAGATTTAATTTTTACATATTTTATTTACATCTAAAAAGTGATCGACACACATACATGGGTACAAGCTGTATGCTATATATAAGCTAGATATGTGTGTGTAGATCATTGTTTAGATGTAAATAAAAGCAAAATTTGTTTTTTTGTATTTCATATCTCTTCACAAGCTAGGGACAGAAACCTCTGAGGTTTCATTTAAACATCTTAAATGCGTTTAGAAGATTACCTTACGAAGATTAGTCTTATGGGTTTGAAATGACATGAAGGTGAGTAAATGACGACAATTTTAATTTTTCGCTGATTGATCCCCAGAATCACATTAAAATTTGATTTATTTGTTTGGTAAATGAACATAACTTCAAACTGATGCAAAGATCTTACCTGGGGAAGGTAACGGTCTGGACATTCCCCCTGCTGGTCTCCTGCTGTGTGGATAGCCAGGAGCCTTGCCTCCGGCCCCTGAGTCTTGTTTGACTTGTTTGGAGGGGGTGCTGGGGGGCAGCCCAGGTGAAAAGGACTCACTATCTGTGCCATCCTCATCTATAAGACAGAGATATGAGTAGTCAGAATTAATAATAATAAAAAATAAAAATAAAAAACTTTTGAAAAATGAACACTAATTACACAGATTCCACACCATATTGGCCCTCTAACAAAAATATATTTTTTTAAATGCATGAATAAAGACAGTTATATATGCATACACACACCATTGTAAGCTTTTGGACCGTGTACAATTGTGTGATTTTCTCCCTGATCCACCATGGAGATAGGAGCTTTGCATCGTGTTGATGGTTGCACCTCTGTCACTTTACAAGTGTACCGGCATCGCCTGCGAGGGTCAACGGTGCTCCAATACCATCTAGAACATCTGAAACCACATCAAATTATGTGAACAAATATGGCTCCTCATAATTCATAATTAAATAGGAATTAAAATGTCATCTGAAACTGATGCTAGTGTATTGTTCACAGTTCTGCTAAATTGATTTTACCTTGATTTCAGAGGAACAAGATGCTTTTTTAAATTATTTCCTTGGACAATAAATATATTACAAAAAAAATGTAGATGACGCTTTCATAACTGATCAAAGACAACACCAAATTAATTAATTAATGATCAAGTGAAAGCTAAATGACTTTAAACTTCATATTACTCACTGGTAACCAACTGGATACAATTTTCCAGAATTTGCAGACAGCTCCGTCAGAACACCAAGTCTTTGTACATGTAGAGAACCTGCATGGATACATAATAAAACACGTTAAACTTTCTCTTATTTTTAATGCACCACCAGAGGAAAAAACATCACCTGTTTACTCACCGATCATAACATTTACAGACTCTGGCTCCAAGCCTGTTAGAAACTTCCTACGCAGACTAATTCCATCAAAATCTACGTAGACCCTTCTGAGAACTTCAAACCCATTGCCTTGTTCAATCTACAAAAAGAAAAGCTTGTTTACATTCTTCACATTTCAATTATACAGTAACTGTAAAACATATCAGTTTTCCTCTGAGTTTGCTCAAACATACACACCTTATTGTTTATGAGGTCACGATGTTTGTAACAGTACACTTTCTTATCACACTGGAAGACACAGTTGCTGGCACGAGCACACATGAAGTGGTAGTTACTCTGACACGAGGTAAGACAACAGCCCACAGTCGCCCCTGTCTGGCCACAACGCTCACAGCGCTGGCAAAAAAGGTACAATTAATACATTTATTTCACTAAAGCATATAATATTCTATTACTTAAGATTAAAAATGGTATAAAGACTGCACAATATAGAACCTCCTGGTTATTATGGCTATGGAACCCCTGAACTGGGCTTAAAATGTTTATTAATTTTATTTTGTTATTTTTCCTTTTACATTTTTGTTCAGTTTTTATCTAAATGACAATACTCTGCATCAGTTTATACCAACCATGAGGCGGCCCCTGGCGACGGCACTGTGGACATGCAGCAAAGCTCCTTTGACATCCCGCACCTCTGCCGACCACATGCAGCAGTTCACATGAGCCCAATCATTCTGTCCAATATACAGCAGCCTACCAGCATCCTACACATACAAAGACAATACAGCTCAAGCCGAACATGAGACTCATCTCTGAACACAGAACTGGTAAAGGCTTCACCTACATTCGGTTTGGCATCTCCATGTTGCTGGCAGAGGGAGCACTGTCTTTCATCCATGAAGAACTGAGAGTTCACATTCTGCAGATCTGTGGTTCATGAGAAACAAATTAACAAAAGAAACAAACAAGAGGATAGCATGAGCCATAAAGATAAAAAGACTGCACTTACCTTGAGATTTTGATTGAGGGTTTTCTGGCTCCTGCTCTTTGAGCCATTGTGCATAACTGTGCTCATCGCTGGGGGGAATTATGGCCTCAGGGAGCATACCGCTATGAAACAAAAGGGGCAAAATGAACCTTAACAACACAAACTTTGAATGCATGCAGCATATTAAAATAAGAAACATTAGGTTTCCTACCTTGGATATTCTTGCATATGACAGTTCCATGTTTTGGGGTCCTGACTGTTAAACCAGCTAAATACTTGTTCTACTAGCTGCAAAGACAACACAAAGACATTTAAAAGGAGCAAAATATGCACCAAGACGAACTACAGCCTGTAATTATCACTCATACAATATGCATTGCATTAAAATGCTCAATAATAGCTGAACATCAGCAGCTATTGCAGGCTTACAGGAAAAACAAACTACCTTTATATAATACAATTTGGCTTGACCAGTGGGCCTTTGCTCCTCTAGAAGATATTCTTTTCTCAGCCTTTCCGCCATCACTGGCACCACATCCTCGTGAAATGCTTTCTGAAAGACCAGGGTAAACTGCTTTTAGTTACTGTTTTATACACATAAAACAGTTTAACTGATGCCAAAACTCAACTCAACTGTGATTTCAGACTTAAATATATTAATAGACTGAGAAATTCAATAGTTCTCCAATAGCTTTGAATTGAATATAAACTATAGAGTATTAGAGTATTAAGGATATAGTAATGTTAGAATCATAGAATCATTCTCTGTTGTTCTGTTGTCATAACTAAATTAAATCAAGTCATAACTAGTTTCACATGTATAAGAGATCTCACCAGTGAAGTGTACAGGCCATTCTCCAGCTTCTGCTCTACAGGATGCAGACAACAGCCTGACCGCTCCTTTACAACCTCAAAATCTGGACACACCTCACACTGTTGAAATACACACATAAAGCACATTTGATTCACCAGGACACTGCAAAAGTATGAACAGATAAATTGTTTGGCTTCAAGGGAACACTGTTAGTAAACAGGCAGCTGAAAACTTTACCTGTGCACACATGAGGAGGTGGCTGATGGTCGGGGAACTCTTCAATCCATTCATGATCTTCTCCAGACCGCTCCTCAAAACGTCCTGAACAACGTCCTGCCAACCGCTGCGGAATCTCTTACTGCAGGGAGCACAGGAGAACACCAGACTCTTCCCCCGCAGACGACGCAGGATCTCATACAGATCATCTGAAAAAGTAAAAGGTAGGATGGAAATACAAGACAACGTACTATGTAGTGCTGGTCGGTATACCGGTTCATACCGAATACCGGTGTTTATTTTTGTTATGATATGAATTTTTAAAATACCGCAATACGTCGTATGTCGCTTAAGCTGGGCTCACACTACAGGAGTTTTAAAATCCTAACCGATTATGAAATCTGGTTGCAGCACACACATAAGGAGAATCTTTGCAGATTATCTTCTCTCAAATCTTAAACATGCACACACTACAAGATTTGAACATCATGGCGCATCACACACTACAAGATATTATTAAGATTATCATGCCAGAGGGAGAGCCTCACGTGATCGCCTCGTGACCAGGAGCATGTCTACGTGGTGGCCAGGGGTGGCACCGGCCCCCCCTGAAATCTGGCTGGCCACCCCAGGTGCCCCCCCCCCCACCAGATATCTTGCGATAGGCTTGTTTTTAGTAAATTTCTAACTGCATCTGGCAGTGGCGGATCCTGGCATGTAGGCAGCTGCCTAGGGCCGCTTTCTTATCTTCTTTATACTTAATTTTAGGCGGTTTCTATAGTGTGATCTTTGTTGTATCGGTGTATATATTAGGTAGATACTGTGGAAAATGAGTAATGGAACCATGTCAGATATTTCTGTATCGGTATCAAAATATAGATATTTATGATAACACTACCATGTAGATTGTTTCTCCAAACTTTGAATCCATAAATTACACTGAGCTCCCTCACTGTCTGATCAGCTCTCCACCTGCTGCAGCGGTGGCTTTTCCCGGTTCAGATATCAGGGCTATTATTGGTCCCTTTACGAAATCCAGCATAAATATGCGGATGTCATTCCCGAAACTTTGCAACGTGTGTGTGGCCGAAAAACAAAGTTATACATTTTAAATGGATTATTGCCTAAAGATCGCAAAGAGCGCTCCTTTTTACATATATTAATATATTATAATCATAATATATATAAATAAAATAGATAAAGTCTATAAATAACTAAACTACATAAAACAACAAAAATAATTACAAAAGGGTTTATTTGATTAAAATCTAAAACTAAATCTGGTCTCACTTCAATAATCTTTTCATAAGAATAAACTGAAAAGTGAAGACTCCTAGAAGAGTTCAAGACATCACAGTCCTATAGTGCCGTTCAAAAGTTTGGGATCAGTACGATTTTTTATGTTTTTTAAAGAAGTTTCTTTGCTGCATTTATTTGATCAAAAATACAGAAAAAAAGTAATTCTATGAAATATTACTGTAATTTAAACTAACAGCTTTCTATTTTAATATACTTTAAAATATAATTTATTCAGTTATGAGACACTGAAGACTAGAGTAATGGCTGATAAAATATATATAAAAAGAATTACGTTATTTAATTAATATAATATAAAAACAATCAGACAAGATTTTTGCATTGTCAAACCTTTGCTATGGAGTTTGCTACAGTCAGGGCAGAGCTCCAGCTCATGGTTCCAGGACGTGTCCGAGGACTTCCCAGGTGTCACACCACAGCTCTTACACCTAATACACAGCATACAAATCTACAAAGAAACAAAGCAAACTTTATCGATGGACCAATAACATACTAAAAAAACACTACAAAAACTTAATGTACTTACTATTTTCACTGTACATATAATTCAAACTGTTAAATCAAATAAACACGACGTTTATCAGTTACGCACTTTATTATTAGCACTTACAGTGGTACCTTCTAGAGCAGGCAATTTATCAACTAATACAGAAGGAAGGTTAGGATTCTGTCCAAACACTAATTGGTATGGACTGTAGCCATGAACATTCAACATACTGTTCTTAGCCATGAGGGCCCAGTCAAGGGCAGTGTGCCAGTCACATCCATTTTCTCGTTTGACCTTCAGGATGATCTCGGTGAGTGTTTGGTTATGTCTCTCGAGTAGTCCGTTGCTCCAGGGACTGTATCCAGCTGTTGTTCTTGTCTCGATGTTAAAGTTTTCAGCCATGTCTCTGATTTCTTGGTTGTTGAATTCCCCTCCATTATCACTGTACAGCTTCTGGGGGGCACCATGGACACTTATCCAAGTGTAAATGAAGGAGTTGACAATTTCAGATGACTTCTTTGTTTTCACAATGTTTCCAGTGCTGAAACGTGTAAAGTGGTCGATGATGTGAAGATACCATAATTAAGCATTTTGTCAGTCCTATTTTAGCTGGTAATTTCACATTTCTTGTGGAATATACCAAATTCCCACCTCCGAACCGAAATGGTCTGCAACTGCGAGTTTCTGTTTGCATCAACTGGTTCACTTGATCTTGAGTGAGGTAATCAATATAGTTTTCCAGCCATTTCTCTGCACACACAGTACGGGTACATGCAGTGTCAATAATCGCTGATCCTAATGATTCAGTCATGAATATCTCTGCATCTGACATGGAGGCCTTTGTAAACAATGTGATGTTACATTCCTCAATATTTGCATCTTCAGTTATTCTTACTTGTTCGGTTTTCTTGTGTGGACCGTCTTTAGCCCAATGAAATGTGCACTGGCAAATAGCACATCTGGATCTCTTACAGTATTTATCCAGTGGATTAGTCCCTGGTAATGGCTGCTTTGGTTGTCCACTTTGCAACGTTACGTTCCGATTTCCTCTTCCTTGTGGTCTTTGTTCGGTGAAAAATGCCACGTCCTGGTTCACTTGTATTGCGTTTGACGAGCCTGTCGTTTTTCCTCCGAAAATCCGTTTTAGAGCCGACTTCATGGATGAAAACTTCAACTCTGTGCAGGCCGTCAGTGCTAGCTGTCTGTTTTTTTCGTCGAGGCAGGCCGTGTCCAATAGCTTAAAAGCCAGCACAGCGTCAGGAAGCGTCATATTATACTTTTCATCCGATTGTATCGCTGTTCGAAATCAATTATGTAGTCTGCCATGGAAACCGAACTATTCTTCGTTATTCCATCAAAATAAGAATAGGCTTCATATGCGCAATCCTTTTCCTCTTTTAGGAACACATCGTCAAGCTTAGCCATCAGCGTTGCCATACCATTATCACTGTCTAAATCCTCCGCAGGTATTTCCATCGCCGTTTCACGGGCTCTCCCCTCAAGCCCCAAGGCAACAGCGAGGGCTTGTTTCTTTTTGTCGAGTTCGGTAACCCGCGTCCAGATATTAACTTCATTTTTCCAACACTCGTATGGCCTGGTTTCATCAAATTTTGGCGGAACTTTATAACTAGCTGCCATCCTTCAACCATCCTCTGCTACCATGTTAAATCAAATAAACACGACGTTTATCAGTTACGCACTTTATTACTTTCATCTCCTCCTCGCTCACATATGCAACACAGTTCAACACCGTTCCTCTACAACAATGCCCCCTTTTTACCCACGCGTTCACCTTTGAACCAGCGCATGCGCTAACCTCATTTTTAACCCGGAAGAACCTTCTTTCATGTGAACAGAGTAGGGAGGAAATAACATGTTAACACAAACGGAATTGTGTGACAAACTAGGAGAAAATTAAAACTATGATTTTTGTGGCATGTGGCACCCTGTGGGAGGGAAATAACTCACCCATGAGGTGTTCATTTTGACAGGTTTGGGATATGTGGGTCCTAAACAGGATGGATGGTAGCAGTACATGCATCTCTTGCACTGCAAAACTGGCTAAATGGGGAAGAACAGAACATCTGCTGTCAAATATATATACACTTGCATGGCTCTTTCGTTTACAATATATCTTTTTCTGCAAATAAAAAACTGTAGGTCTGCTTCCATAACTATTCTATATTAGTTCTAAATTTAAAAGTGTAAAGCACCTTTGCTTGCTTGCTCTTGCGGCCACAAACATGGCAGAACTTGCAGCGTCGGCAGCACCAGTTCTCCTTGTTCTCCTCCTTTGGACGGTCGTCCGGTGGCAGACAGAAATGGTGAAAAGGCTCACAGCACATCTGACAGTAGATCATCTGGGAAAGGGAACAATTAATCTCAAAATTAAATAAGGATCAACTTTTGTTCTTCAGCATAAAATGAAAATGGACATGACCACTGTCATGCTGTAGTACTGTGTTATGACAAAAATAGTGTGGGTGATGCTTCAGAGGTATTGAGTGATGTAATGAGAGCTGGATCTTACATCATGCTGGCCTTTGCTGGCACAGAGCAGACACACAAACTGGGGCATGATGGGGACTGAAGTGAGAATACTCAATCCTCCCATCAACCACACATTCTGGATGTGACAGTCTTCCTGCATAAAGTAACAAAAACATTTTGTTAAAATAACAATAAAAAAATAAAAGAGAGAAAAAAGTGTGATAGTCAAGTTTTTTTGGGAATTATACATATATTCTGACATGTAATTTTTCTTCAGAAAACAAGATTCATGAAACGAAAAAAGGGTTATGAAAAAGCCACTAAATTTTATCACATAAAACTATTATTTTTTGTTTACAATTGTATGTATGTGTGTGTGTGTGTGTATATATATATATATATAAATAGACAGATATATAGCCTTAGCTAATGCGGTTTATTCACTTTTTTTTTATTGTAATACTACACAATATTACGGTTTTACTATATTTGTTTATCAAATAATTACAGCCTTGGTGAGCATAAGAGACTTCTTTCAAAAACAATTAAAATTATTACAAAATAAAATCTTTAAAAAATTAAAAATCTTAATCATTCCAAACTTTTAATGGCTAATAAGGTCCTAATTGAATTATATTCATTCAAACTTCATGCGTTTTGGATGAATAATCTATACTTAACCACAACACCCAAAAAAATAAGCTTCTGGTTTTATAGAACACTCATTGAAATCTCAGTGCTGACCTTGAAGTCCACACGAATCTTGTTCATTGTCCCCTGTGACAGCTTGCCCCTCTGGGTGCAGCCATTGACCTGTGGAGTCAGAACACTGGACGGAGTGTGCTCCACCGAAGTCTGAGAATGAGTAAGAGAGGAGCAATGAGTAATAGCTTGCTCCTCTTCCACCACTTCACACATCACTTTCTGTGAGTGTGTGCTGTCGCATTCAGTAAGCGGGATTGCTAATCCCAAATGGGCCGCTTGCACAACACTGGCTGGAAGCCTCTCCAGCCGCAACTGCAGCCTGCGCCCATGCTTGAGGGAGGGACTTCCTGTGGGGGTGAAGGGATGGTGGGTTGGTGCTGGTGGGTCCGAGGATGATGATGGTTCAAGTGGCTCCTGTGTGAATGTCAAAAAAACCAAAAGAATAGGGGGTATATGGAGGGGAGCAGCATTATAGTGGGACCACAACACAAGCAGGAAAAAGTTTTGATAAAAAGTGGGCAAAGGAAAACCAAAACAGAGCATGAGAAGAAATGAGAAGGCAGACAGCAGAGGGAAGCATCACCATCAAAACTGTAGATGTTCAGAACAACAAAGGCAAGAGTAATACTAGTCCAACAATGTCCTAACCAGGCAGAACGCTATGAGCAAGTAGTTCTTTGATGTCTACATTTTTGTCCTAACCAGTGGCATCCACAAAACAAAACAATATGTGCATATTTACATTTCAATTATTCTCGCTAAGGTAAATAAAGAAATTACTTAATGCTAGAAACTTTATGTAACACCTGATTAGAACAAATGGTTATACTGTAGTTGTGGAAAGACAGGAAGAACCGCTTCTAGGAACAGGGTAAAAAGCCTTTTTTTTTTTTTTTAAACAGAGAAAGACATGAGATGAATCAGGTTTGTTACCAAATGAAGAAGTTAAAGAGGATGACATTTCAGAGATGATTCAGGAATTGGATTAGTTGGGGGGGATTAAAGGAATGAAGAATTAAAACAGTATCATTTTCATCATAAAACAGTAATTAGTTAGTTAGTTATCAAGTTAGTTAGTTGTCATTTTCAAATCCTGTAAAAAATAAACAATACTGTCAAATATGTGATTTGATTTTACAGTGAAATACTACAATTACAACATATTATAATATTATTATTTTTCATTTGTATATTATTTATTTTTTTATTCATATTTTTATTATTACAACATTTGTGGACAAATTGTACAGCCCTACAAACAACCCCAGCAAATGTGGAGCTTAAAAAATTGATTGGACTTTTTTCCCCCAAACTGATGCATTCCTTGACCAAATATATCGGTTGATTATTGATTATAGCTTGATTAACTGTCAGACATTTTTCCATTTTGAGATCATCAAAATCGAGACGAGTTACCATACCTTATCATTTCTGCGTTGGGCCCAAAAAGCTCTGTAAAGCCCTTGCCGTTTCTGCTTTGTTGCCACTTCTTGAGCAGTTACAGAAGTAGCCACTTCTGGAAAGTAGTTCAAAGTATTGGTTTGGCCAATGTACATGATCAAGCCAACATATCTCAACTCCAAGACAAAGAAAGAGCTGTCCAATGAATATATCATTTTAAGTGTTGATATAAAATTCATACCACTTGATTGAGTCTTTTGGGTCCCGCTGGCCTTTGTCTTTTCAGAGCTGACACTCTGTGTCTCTGTGTCAGAGGAGTCGTACCCCAGCAGTTTTCTGTAGGACTGAGGAGTGACTTGTCGTCTGGGCTGCCTCCTAGTGGGGCTGAACTGGGCCTGGCCTGTTCCATCATCTCCCCCTTCCTCCTCGTTTTCTTCACTGCTGTTCATGCCAGCGGCCACTGATGGCCGGCGCCGCTTCATCTGGACTGCGTCAAAGAGAGGTGGTCAAATAAAATGAACAAATCTGCACGCATAACCAAAAGGCAAGGCAACTTCGTCTGCTTATGTTGGTGGGTACCAGTAGTTTTAACTGCAATATTTGAAATCACATACATTTGATTCACTTTATTTATATATTTTGTTCAAATTTTGCATTCCCAAGTAACTGAGAGGTTGATAATGAATTGCTAAAAAAATAATTTTAATTTTAAATAGGCAAGTAGAGTACCTTTGTTAAATCGTCCCATTTTGTTCCGCTCAATCAGCACACACTTCTTTAGGCTGTTAAAAAATTAGAAAAACAAGTCCAAAATAGGATCAAATACTGAAAACACATTTAAAAAAGGGAAAAAAGTAATGTATGATGTGACCCCTTTAAAAGCTGGGAAAGGTTTACTCCATTGGCTACCATGTAATTGACACTATTCGTTCACTTACACACAGCTCTGCCGTTTCTTGTTGGGTCCTCCAAATTTGGGCTTGTCCAGACAGAACACACACCTCCCGCAGTCCACCAGCCGATTGCAGCCCTTGCAGCGCATGCAGCGTTTTAGCCGACAGCCAAAGGCTGTGCTTTCGTACCTGCGTCTAATTGTCAGCTTCGGCTCAACAGATTCTTCACTCTCAGCTTCTGAGTGAGATGCAACATCTTGAAGAGCCAGAAGGGGCAGATGGAAGAGGGAGAGAGAGGCAAAAGAAAGCATCTAACATAAGAAGAATAAGGGCATTTTGGGCATGTCAAAAGTTGGGTTTAGAAAGAAATAAAGTGAACACTGCCTTCTAGACATTACCTAGATACAATACCACAAGTTGGCATTTCACAATTATTATTAGATAATAATTGTGCAGTTTAAATTGCAATCACATGTTGCCAATTAATTTTTCAATTAAGGGAAAAAGATATATCCAAAAATGTGGATTTTTGTGTTTTTACTTTTATGTTTTTGTGCAGTAGTGCATTATGTGAGCTCTCCAAACAACCTCCAAACAATGCAGTTTGCATGTATTGTGCATTATGAATGCAACACACTCCAGGATAATTTTATTTTCACATTTACTTAATTACAAAACCTTTGGCCATTACATGCTAGCATATTAAAAAATGATGAGAACATTGCTGCTTCACAAAATATCAAGTTAAAGTTAAGAGTTTAATGCAGAATTACATTATTATTGCATGCAATTATACTAAATGAAATTACTAATAATAGTAATAATACTAAACATACTATGCATGTGGGCAATAATAATAATGCAATATTGGAAAGTGGTCCAAAAAGAGAGATATTTTAGGAATTATACATTAAATAAAAAATATATATATTTTTAGATTTTAGAATATTTTTATTTGGAATATTATAAATATTTATAATAGAATATCTGTATTTACAACACTTTGCATTTGTTATATTTATCATTAAATATATTTTTTAAATCATTCTACCCTCTCTACAATTTGTTTACAAAGCCTTAAAGGAAATCATACATTTTATGCTTCCAAGCCCAGCGTGAACACATATTACAATAACACTGTAACTAACATGAACAAAATATACAATTTCCAGGTCAAAAGAGCCCAGATGTCTCCGTGAGCAACTGTCACTTATAATGGATGCGGACAGAATGAGGAAAGGAGAGGAGTGTACCCTCTTCGGCAGGTGAAGCAGTGATCCCCTCTCTCTCATGCAGAGGAAGGGCGCTGAGCCTTGGAATGTCGTCGGGAACCATGGCACGTGGTTGTCCCAGTGCCACCGCTGCTGCTCGACACACATGCTTTATACGCGGACCACCGATCAATTGCTCCTACAGAGTTAAAAGGGCATAACGGTAACTCACGATCCAACTAAAAAAGCTGCAGAGCAATATTTTGTATTGAAGCATACCTGTGGAGCACCCTCTGGGTTAGCTGGGACTACTCTCTTCCCCCTCTTTCTGCCTATCTGCATGACTGCTGCGGATCTATCTCTTACTCTCACAGAGTTAGACAGAAGCTGCAGAGCATAAACACCATCGTAAGTATAATTATACAGAGTACTGTGGCATTCACAAAGATAAAAAAAGACTTAATATGTTTATCAGTGTCGGTAAAACTTTTTTTAAGGTGTCCTTGTTACACGTTACATGTACTTACTATTATAATAACAATTAATTATGCATAATTACATGCAAGTAACCCTAAACCAAACCCTAATCCTAAACGTATAGTAAGTACTAAGTACTAAGATGTGCGCGACAACTAATTTGACTGTCGTTTAAACGGAAGTTTTGTATCCGACCCTAGTACTGAGCCTTGAGGTACTCCATACTAGGGATGTGTGCTACGACTAATTTGACAGTCGTTTAAATGGAAGTTTTGTACCCGACTAGTCGACTAGTCTAAAAGCAAGAAATCCCCAAAAGATGGTAAGAAAAAAAAAACCTTTGTGTGTGTATATAATAGCCTACATTTGAAATACTTAATCTATGAATCACATTGTCAAATCCCTCAATGAATCCCGCTAAAAATAGGTCACAATTATGCCGTACGCTTGCCTCGCGTTATCATCATTTAATTTTAGGCGGTCGTTAAAAAGAAAAAAGAAAAAAAGAAGAGCACAAACTCAACGTCAGCCAATGCTTATTTATTCAAATCAGCTGGGGAAATGCAGAACAATGGAAAATCAATCAATAGCCTGACAGAAATCTTCATATAACGTTAGCCAACATATTAAAACACAAGTCAAAAACAATAGGAAATTTTATCAAGGAATAGCATTAAAACAGCTTTTAAAAACATACTTCATCATGTAGGCTATATCATCTAAAAACAAATTCTTCTCCTTAGCCCAGGTAAGACGCCTCTGATGTTGTCTGTGGTTCAGGAGTGGCTTAACAAGATATATATATATATATTAGGGATGTGCGCTACGACTAATTTGATGTCGTTTAAACGGAAGTTTTGTATCCGACTAGTCTAAACGCAAGAAACCCCTAAAAGATAGTAAGAAAAGAAACTGCATGTGTGTGTATATAATAGCCTACATTTGAAATACTTAATCTATGAATCACACCGTCAAATCCCTCAATGAATTCCGCTAAAAATAGGTCACAATTATGCCGTACGCTTGCCCCGCGTTATCATCGTTTAATTTTAGTCAGTTGTTAAAAAGAAAAAAAAAGAAGAGCACACACTCAACGTCTGCCAATGCTTATTTATTAAAATCAGCTGGGGAAATGCAGAACAATGGAAAATCAATCAATAGCCTGACAGAATTCTTTATCTTCATATAACGTTAGCCAACATATTAAAACACAAGTCAAAAACAATAGGAAATTTTATCAAGGAATAGCATTAAAACAGCTTTTAAAAACATATTCATCATGTAGGCTATATCATCTAAAAACAAAACGAACAAAAAGAAAAACAGGACCTGAGGCGGCCTTCTAATTCAAAATAATCCCACACCTTGCTCGTCTTTCGCGTGGACATTTTTGAGCTCGCCACAACTGACATGAAGAAAACTCATTTTATTATTTTTCAAATGCTTTATTTTATCTTGTTATTTAAAATGTTTTAAATGTAACAATGGTAATTTGATGGTAACATAAAATTATGGTAATTTGAATGATAAATATGTTTTTTTTTTTTCTTTTCTTTTTCTGTCATGTAATCGACTATTGTTTTCAGTGTCGACTAGGAGGAGCTGTACCGTTTAGTCGACTAGACAAAACACATGCATAACAGGTTTAGGACTGCTATGGACAGCTGAATCCCCAAGCTTTTGATATTCTTCATATTCTGTGCTGTCTTTATTTTGCCACAGTAACAGAAATTAACTTTTTAAATTTTTCCCTATTATGGGCTTTTTTTTTCTGTCGTGTAATCGACTATTGTTTTCAGTGTCGACTAGTAGGAGCTGTACAGTTTAGTCGACTAGACCTGCACACCCCTAGTAAGTACATATAGTTAATTAATATTATTCAGCACTTAAATGTATAATTACACTGTAACAAGGACACCTTAAAATAAAGTGTTATTTAGAAGAAAATATTTTTTTTTCTTCACACTAAGATATCAAGAACAACAAAAAATAAAGTTTGGAGTAAACAAACATTTTTTTTTTAATGTTTTCAAAACAAGTCTTTTATGCTCACCAACGCTGATCAATAATATATTTTTTAAAGATGACTTTTTACAGTAATATTGTAACATATTATTACAATTTAAACATTTTCTATTTGAATATATTTTAGAATTACATTTTTTTCCTATGATGACACTTTGTTAGCCGAATTTTCAGCATAATTACTCCAGTCCTTAGTGTCATATGATCTGTCAGAAATCATTTTAATATGCTGATCTGGTGCTCAGGAAACATGTTTTTATTATTCTCAATGTTGAAAACAGTTCTGCTACTTAATATTTTTGTGGAAACTGTGATACATTTTCGTCAGGATTCTTTGATGAACAGCATTTGACAGAAAAATCCTTTTTAACATTCTAAATGTTTTTACTATCACTTTTGATCAATTTTATGCACCTTTGCTGAATAAAATAACAATTTTAATTTAATAAAAAGAAATTGCACTGACACCAAACTTTTGAATGCCCCTCAAATGAGTCTTTGAAAACAAAAACACTCAGTTCACCCATCTTATGAATATTGTCAGAACTTGTCAAATACATAGCGACTTGTACAAATGCAACAAAGCACTGTTTGAATTCTGACCTGAGCTGATTTGAGCTGTTTCTGTTGGTCGATTTTAATCAGTTGGACTCTTGCTCTCTTCAGCAGGTGGAACATCCTCTTATTGGCCCCGGAAATACTCATTCTCTGGGTGTTTCCACCTTGCTCCACCATCATCTGGGCACTTTGTGCAGTCGTTTCAGTGGTGCCTTCAAGGCTGGTAGTCTCTACTGAAGGAATAAATTACCCCAGGATTAGGAGGAAGAGAAAAGAACAGACCAAAACATATGGAGAGGTTTTGTTGTTGTTGTTCGCTTTATTAGCATAATAACATTGACTTCATCTTTAATCTTGTTATATTAATTATTGCATTTGCATGTAAAGTACTTATTGTCATTTTTTTTTTTACTGTAAAGCACTTTTAGGTGCATTCCTTGCATAAAAGGTAGTCTACAAATAATTTAGTATTATTAGTGGCATAATACTCAAACATGACAGAAAAAGCCCTACCGTTCTCCTTAGCAGGGCCTTCTGCCAAAGATGCAAGCGGCATCTGATCAGAGAGTCCCCCAACATGTATGGTTACTTTTGGCACCACTCCTGGAGAATACATGTCCTGCAATTTGAGATCAGACTTTCTTCCTCCCACATCAAGGGTCCCTCCCTCAGAACCGTCCTCTGTTAGTTTGGAGCTTGCACTGGCAATTCTCTCCATCCTTCGTTTTGTCAGGCATGCTGTGAGCTTCTTCAATTTCCAGTATATCTTATAGTGGTCAGCAGATTGGCCAGGTCTCCTACCCCTCCTGCGAGGACCACCAGACAGCCTAGAGGAACTCAAAATGGGTTTGACGCCCTGAGATCGCACCTTTTCCGAAACACCTTTTTCATCGTTGTTTAGGATCAGCGGTTCTTGTGCGGTCTTCGGCTTGCTTCCGGAATGAAGGGTTTGGAGCTCAATATTCGGTTTCCCGAGATCTGTTGGGATCTCAGTAAGAGCTGGTTTCTTTGGGGAACCTCGTTCTGGAAGCGCAGACATGCGCTCATCATCCATGAACCTCTTCGGGACCTTGATGACCCGAGAAGATCGAGCACTAACAATTGGTCTAGTGGAGTGTTTAGGCTGTTCAGCTTGGCTTGCAGGCTTGGATCTCTCAATCTCTCCAACTGCCTGTTCCTGTCCTTCCACCGGTTGCAGCACATGTGTGGAGTCTGTCTCTAGAGCAAGTCGCTGTCTCTTTCTTGGCATGCTAGAGGCCTGTCCTTGACTGTGAGGTACTTTGTGGCACTCCTCCTGTTGCAGTAACTTTCTTCGTTGCCTTACAAAAGGCTTCTTTTGGGAAGAACTCAAACTATCACTAAAAGAAGGTCCTGCATCTCCACCAAGAGATTCTAGAGGCTCCTTGTTTGTGTCTGTACTTCTGCCCCTTCTCTGTTTGGCCATTGGTTTTGAGGATACAGCAACTGCCTGATCACTAGCAGCCATTCCCTCTGTCTTTTTCCTGTGGGTCTTAGCATATTCTGTTGAAGCTCTTTGGTTTTGGGTGTCTCTAACTCTGGAGGCTCGCTCTTTACCTTTAACCAGTGTTAAACTCCACACTAATTTGCCCTGCCTCGTCCGTCTGTCTACTGCACTGGAACCACGCTTCTTTGACCTTCCAGTGATCTCCTCCTCTTCAAAAGCCCCATCAATATTTTCATAATTTTCTGTCTTTGAGGAGACCCATGTTCCCTCTTTCTGGTTCCTGAGTACCCTGTCATTTCTCTTACTTGAGCTGCCCTGTTTCAAATGTTCATCTTTATCCACAGATGGCCTTTGTGACTGTTCCGTTACTTTTTTGGTCACCTTCTTGGCTGCCAATTTAATAACCATTTTGGGCCTCACAGATTTTTGATCAGTTCTGGAAAATCTTTTGCCTTTCATGTCAGGTTTTTTCAATAGTGATGATTTTAGATTTGGTGCCAAAGGTGGCTTCACCTGTGAGGATGCCAGTTTAAGGGGTCTGCCTTTAGAAAAGAGATAGACAAAAATCTATTAAAACATTTTATTTTTAATAAACACAATAAAAGAGGCAAGAGAGCATAAACCATATAATTAATCATGGCAGTCTTTTAAAAAATTTTTTTTACTGAATTATTCTCAATTAGGGGATGCATCGATATCAAACTTTTGGCGAATAATGATAAATAGCTAATTATTTTGATATTTAGATATTTCAATTAAAATTCTAAACTCTTTTGTTAAAATGTTATTGTTAGTGGTTAAACGGATCATTGTTGATCCGTGATCCGTACGGACCAAGCTCCACAGTTCGGCACGCACGTGATCCGCGGATTAATTGCAAAATTTAACCATAATAGAGTGTAAGTTTATCATTTGTTCGTATTTACACAAGCAAGCAAATTTTAAACAATTCCAGAGAAAAAAGGCGAAAGGGAACTCGATTCGTCACTCGCGCGCTGTTCTCCACGCGCACAGCCGCACACACCAAGCGCGCACACGTACTTCAGACGGTGCACAAACACCGAACTGAATCCTCTTCTGAATCCTCTGAACAGACACATACACATAAAATTATGACAAAATACCCATCTCGACAATCATTCAATTAAACGCAGTCAGTTATGTCTCAAGTGAATGAAAACAGCTGAGAAAGAAATCGGATGTGATGTGTATCATTATATCGGATCCGTGCATCAGGTTTTAAAGGGTCAGCGGCCTATAAATACTGCTGCTGTCATTAACGATCATCAAACAACAAAACAGCTGTGATAAAAATCTATTATTTAATTTATACAGTGAATACTATGCAGTGTTATTTCCCCTAATTATTACATATCTGTATTTGAATACTACCAACCTAATTTTATTTGTAACATATTCTGTTGTATTTATCTATGCTTGTAATTTGTGTATTTGTTCTTATTTTTACTGGCTGTTCTCTTGTCTCTTTAGTCATGTTTAAACTTTCTTAGTTAATCTAGTAGTATTTGCTGTGGTATCAAAGAAGTACTTCGCTCTAAGTAATAAATCGAATGCAACTTAAATTGAAATATTTTTCTTTTCTTGCTGATCCGAAAAATGATCCAATCCGTGGGTCAAAAACTGTAATGTGATCCGAACCGTGAGATTTGTGATCCGTTGAACCACTATAATATACACAAAGAATATCTAATAAATGGAAAGCAAGTTAAATTGAAATATTTTTCTTTTCTTGCTGATCCGTAAAATGATCCGATCCGTAGGTCAAAAACCGTAACGTGATCCGAGCCGTGAGATTTGTGATCCGTTGAACCACTAGTTATTGTATATTTATAAACAGCTGAAACTAGAATTAAGGCATAACACCATGTATGAAAAGATACATTTTCATTTTAAAATCTGTAAAGATCATAATTAATAATGTTATTTAAAATAATACTGTTACTAAAGATAAACATTAGGTGTAGGTAATCTTAATGTAAACACATGCATAAATTAATGCACAATTATATAGCCAATCAGCCGATAAACATCCAACATCAACCAATAAATAAGGAAAAACACAAATATCAGAGAATAACTAACATTGTGTACTAGGGATGCTCCGATCAGGATTTTTGCAGCCGATACCGAGTACCGATTTCTTGTCATGGTGATCGGCCGATACCGATGCCGATTCTGATGCTTCAAGCTTTATATAGATGGTTTCAATGGGCGCACGCGCCTGGCCCGAAGTTAACTTCCAGTCTGGCTATGGCGCTGGGGGGGCTGAAACCCACCTAAAAAGGGTTTAGAACCACCCCTGGTATAGCGTGCGTAATTATACTGAAACATAAATATATAACCAGTTTACCTGATTCAATGTGATGGCTGAGCCTGTTTCTGAGATAACATGCCAATCCGTGGTTGGATTTCCGACATGGCTAATCGTAAATCATTTTACTGTCAATAAGCTTGACCAGGGTTGCCAGGTTTTCACAACAAAACCCGCCTAATTGCTACTCAAAACTAGCCCAAACTACAAAACACGGCAAGTATTAAAGTAGCCCAATTCAGCGGGAAAACTGCGGACTTGGCAACACTGAGCGTGACTGATACTCGAGCCAACTCTGCTCTAACTTTCGACTAGCAGTGGGAGTCAGATTGCCCCCTAGTGGATGGCTAAAGATTTGTTAACTCATTCATAAATTCTCAAGGGAACGTCTCTGAATTAACTGATGCTCGCACCCCCCTTGACAGGCGCCCCACAGGTTGAAAACCCCTGATATAGACGGTTTCATCGGGCCTTCCCGATGAAACGGTGACATTCCAGATAAAGTTTGAAAGGAGTAAAGCCTGTGTTAATGCTATTGAGTAGGCTAATATGGCCAAAGAAGATATTTTGTTTTATAAATAAACGTTCATTTAAAAGCAGCCCACGATCAGCGATACGGCTCAGACGAGGTTTTGTTCCGTCCTCCATGCTGTGCCAACTCACAAAAGAGAGAAACATGCCGCGGCTGCATAAACACAAGCACTGACTAGAGCGGCCGCGATCAGCTCCGGTTCCCGTGGAGACGTAACGCGCCGCAGACTTGTGCAGTGAGGCGCAGATCAGCTCTAACATCACTGAATCTGCTGTTAAAAATGAACCATCCATTCATCATCATGCAAAACATACACGACAAATAGTGAATTTTTCATTGTTTCTCGAAATGTCATAGCATTTCCACACCGGCGATGACATGACTGTGGCTTAAAATCATTTACGTCCCCGCGCATCATGTACGTGGTCAGGCGTTGACGGCATCAAATTGCCATCGGTTCGTGAGATCGGCCAAATAGTGAGTACCGATCGAGTCATGAAATGTGATTATCGGCCGATCGATCGGAGCATCCCTATTGTGTACTATAAAAATAGTGATGACTGTCTGAGCAAGTCCCACTAAATAAACCGTAAAAGTCAGAATACAAGAAAAACACTTTTCTTTAGTGGATACATTTTGGCTTGAATGACCAAGTTTAATATAAAAAAACAGCACATAGGACAGCTGAGACCAAATTACTGTTATAGTTTACACCATTGGTTTCAAACTCAATTCCTGGAGGGCCACAGTTCTACACAGTTTAGCTCCAACCCTAATCAAACGCACCTGATCCAGCTAAGCAAGCTCTTCAGGATCACTAGAAACTTCCAAGCAGGTGTGAGTTGGAGCTGGTTGGAGCTAAACTCTGCAGAGCTGTGGCCCTCCAGGAATTGAGTTTGAGACCACTGGTTTACACCATCAAAATACTTAAGACATGGAAACAACTGAAACACTCACTTGATGAGCCTTGTCCAGAACTCGTGGACCATTGACCATCCACTCTAAAGCCTGTGAAGTCTCCCTCCTGAGAAAGAACGATAGATAAAATATAACACCACAAAACTACATGTAGACCGTTAGTGTATTTTATTAATTTAAAATCAAATTCATTTAAAATATGTAGGAACAGGACATTTAGATTATTTACACAGTTTTCTCTTTCTCTGCACTGGCTAATCCAATAGTAGTTCAATGAATGTTTGCAGTCCATTTATATTACTCACTGCTGAGTACAATGACAGATGGCAGGACTACAAAACCCCTGCTTGACTGATAACACTGGAATTATACAGAACAAATAACAAAACAAAGGCATCAGTTTCCATGAGTATTTGATTATTATAGGCCAGGCTTCACATACAACAACATAATATGTAACATGGGATCCCTGCTTCATTTCTCTAAAAGACTGAGTGGTGAGAAATGCTGACACAGAAGAGAACAATACACACATCACAGTACTAAATTAATATAGTAACCTTCTATAACACAATGCATTACTTTTACAGTTCAGCACACTGCACAAGTACTTATTTTTCTCAGTACATTCATAGGTGTAAGCATAGGTGTGAACATTAACTATTAAAAATCTGCTATTTAAATAAATGTGAAATGAGATACAGTCATTCATGAAGTTTGACAACAACTCTGATATACAGTTATTATATTGACTAGGGAAGTAACGATTAACTGCGAGCTGGTTGAAAATCGATTCAAATATGTGGTGATTCAAATCAGTTGAGATGCTAAACAAATCGCGATTCAATTAGGGGTAGGAGTTTATATGAATGTATGTCTGAGGGGAACTTACTGTCTTTAGAAAAGTTTAGCTGGTATTTTTTCTTTTCATCTTGCTTCTCTATAATGTTCTGATACAAGTTCATAAGTGCAGCGCTGCTTTGTTTACAGCGGAAACCAAGGAAATGCTTTAAGCGCCACCTGCTGGCAGAGAGTGAATCTGCGTCTCATTCAGCTCGTCTGCTGTTTCATGCAGATATTTTTTATGTATAGTTTCACAAAACTGAAGCCAAAATATTCTGTTTTTGCTTCAAATTTCGAAATTATAGAATCTAATTTAGATTAAAAAACTGCTCATGTTGCATGTATGCAGCATCTTTGTTTGGATCATGATTAAAATGCAGTGGTTGCCTCTCATTTTAAATGGAAAGAGCACAGACAAAGCCGTAGTTTGTTTATATGAAGAGATTTCTTTATTTGTGTTACTTATTTATTTGATTTGGGGCTTGTTTTAAAATTTCAATTTAGTTTTGTTATTTACATTTACATTATATTTAAATTTTGGCATTTTGCAGATGCTTTTATCCAAAGCGACTTACAAATGAGGACAATAGAAGCAATCAAAACCAACAAAAGAGCAATAATATGCAAGTGCTATATTAGTATATTATAGTGTTATATTTAAATTTCACAAAGAAATGTGCAGCATTTTGTCCAAGCAATAATAAAAGGACACATTCAATTTATAATTTGTCTTAAATCTCATTTTGTTAAAAAAAATCGTGAAATCAAAATCGTGAATCAAATCGAATTGCGAGTTGAGTGAATCGTTACATCCCTAATATTGACCTATGAAAATTTTAGCTGTTAAAGGCAGGTGAAATGAGAAACGTTTACCACTTTTAAGGTCATTAATGCTTTTTGCATTATTTAATTAAATTAATAATTCTATAAAGGCGGCGGCCAGTAACAGCATTTTATTTATTTGCAAAGACAATTTCATTTGCATATGACCAGTGTTAATTCAGGATCCACCATTAAAGTGATACAAAATAATTCATGCTGAAATGATCTATGAAGGTCAGTGCGAAATGATCACAGAGAGTGCTACGAATAAACCTCAGCACTCATGTCTAATGCAAGGATTTTTCAGAAACGTGCAGAGCTGGAGGTGCTACACTTAGTCAGGAATCTGAACACTAAAAAGGTATTGTTGCTGCAAAACTTTTCAAATTCATTGAAAAGATGTCAATAGTCCATAAATGACCAATAAATATGCACTAAGAAAGAGGTTTTGAGTTTTGAAAGTTACAGCTTTATCATAATAAAATTAACTCAGAACTCAAAAGCTGCTTTTGAAAAAAGCACTGAAAACAAACTGAAAAACTGAAAATAACAGGCAAATCTCAAAACAAACTATTTTAAAATTTATAGCTTAATTTTACAAAAGATTTTACCAAAGCACCCAAGTGCAACAGAGCATTAACTAGTAAGTAGTAACAACTTAATAACATCAGCAAATTTAGCAATACTGTAAAGAGTAGGATATTTCCAAAATACAACACAAATTAAAAACTAAATATTTTAAGTCTTCTAATCTATCAGTCTTTTTCAAACACCTCAGGAAAAAAAATGCCCACACTTGGAAACATCAATACATGTCAGCATCACCTGCCATAAACCAATCAATGCTACTTACAACTGCTCATGGGTCAAAATGATTCAGACTTCCGAAATCAAGTCCAGTTTTTCATATCCACATAAATTGCAAATGTCCTTTTATGTTATGTAAGGATGATGCTGGAAAGTCCTCTGATTGCAGATAGCTCAGAATTTCAAAGCACAGATTCGGATTGCATCAGTGTACAAGGTGTGATGTCAAAGCTTAACATGAGCTCTGTGCTGGTTCAGCTTTGAATCAGACTGCATTCAAGCTTTCAGTGCATTTGTTTCACTGTATTAGCTAAGGGAATTTCTGAAAAAGTACCCTCTAATATAGAAAATATATTTAGCAAGGATGGTACTTATTACCAAAAAAAGGACACAATCTGTTGTACTAAGTGTTCTACATGCCTTCTACCCTCTAATTGGTATTTCATACATTTTTAGTAAAGGGTATTTTAGTATAATACTAAAAATGTCTACCTTCAGTTAATGATACACATGTATGGTTGCTTAGATTTTTTTATATAGTTAATAATAGGGATGCACAAAATTATCGGACTGATATCGGAATCGGCCGATAATGGTTTGAAATGTACATATAGGCATCGGCCCGATATGAAAAATTATGCCGAAATGTCTTGCTAATAAGAGGAATACATTAACTCACATGTGCTCAGGGTGTGCTAGCGATTAGATCACGTCAGCAGTGTGGCTCATTCTTGAAGCAAAGTTTTGCCTGAATGATGATTAGATTCACTGTTGTAGGATCGCTGCATTTAAACTGAGAAAGCACGTAGAGAATGATGCGTTCGGTGTATGATAGAGTAAACAGTAATAGCACGTGCAGCGGCAGCAGCCTCCCCCGGGTGCTAATGTCCGTTCGGTAAGGAGTTTTAATTCCGTAGGGGGCGCTGTTGGCCTACTTTTAATAAAATGAAAGTAAAATACACAAATAACATTTAGACTGTGTTTCTGATTAAATAAAGCAGTAATTGATGTCATAAAATCATGAGTATGTTTTGATTTAAAGTAGTGGTCGACCGATATATCGCCAAGGCCGATATTTGGCATTTTTCAAATATTGGCATCGGCCAATACGTTTTTCTGTTTGGCCGATTTGTTAGAGGCTGGACTTTTATTTTGATGGCGCTGAGAACGGCAGCGCCTGAGCGCACACCGCTCACATTCTCCCTCTTGTTCGCTGTCGTCGTTCAGTTCTGTCTAATATGGATAGAAGTCTATCTAATGATCAGATAGAACTGTTAAACAAAGGAATTAAAATGTATACAAAAAAGTATTATAACGATTGCTTTATTATTAGTAATAGAAAGGCAAACATTATAATACTTTCTCATTTGCCATCAGCATTCAGCAAATACGCATTTATATCATTTAAACAAATCTTTGAATGACTAATGAACATTTA
>NW_015542410.1:1499148-1502686 GCF_001515605.1 Sinocyclocheilus anshuiensis | reverse complement strand
TTCGGTGTATGATAGAGTAAACAGTAATAGCACGTGCAGCGGCATCTCCCCTGGGTCCTAATGCCCGTTTGATAAGGAGTTTTAATTCCGTAGGGGGCGCTGTTGGCCTACTTTTAATGAAATGAAAGTAAAATACACAAATAACATTTAGACTGTGTTTCTGATTAAATAAAGCAGTAATTGATGTCATAAAATCATGAGTATGTTTTGATTTAAAGTAGTGGTCGACCGATATATCGCCAAGGCCGATATTTGGCATTTTTCAAATATTGGCATCGGCCAATACGTTTTTCTGTTTGGCCGATTTGTTAGAGGCTGGACTTTTATTTTGATGGCGCTGAGAACGGCAGCGCCTGAGCGCATTAAAATAAAATGTTATGGTTACTACTGCATCTTTCTGAAAAAAATGCAGCGATTTATACATAGTTTATTTATAGTTATTTTCAAAGCTTCAATGTACTGTCATTATAAAAGAACTTTATTATTGTTTATTTAATTCTAACAAACAAGTTATTTACTAACCAAATTTAGTAAATTTGCTTATAATTTCCACACAGTAGAGACTTGGTGTTGTTTCCAAAAAAAAGGAAATATATCGGTATCGGCTATCTGCCAAAAAGAGTTGAAAAATATCGGCATATCTGCAAAAATCCAATATCGTGCATCCCTAGTTAATAACATTTCAAGATTATAACATTTACAGGACAGAAGCAATTTTACTTTATTATCCATAGACAATTTTTTTCCTGAAAAATTATGTTAAAACATAAGCATAAAATATTGAGCCTGGTCTTTTGAGGAATGTTCATTTGTACATCTCTAAATCATCACTGTATTGCATTGTACACAAGTGGAGCTTGAAGAGAGCTTTGATCATAAAACTATAAGCATTTACATATCACCTTACTAAGATATTGACTGACAACTCAGTTTTCAGTTATACAGATCTAAAAAAATTCACTGATTTAAATTACAAGCTATCAGAATTCCATCTAACTTTTTGCCACGTAAATAACATCTGCAACAAATTTTATTGAGCCTGGTCTTTTGAGGAATGTTCATTTGTACATCTCTAAATCATCACTGTATTGCATTGTACACAAGTGGAGCTTGAAGAGAGCTTTGATCATAAAACTATAAGCATTTACATATCACCTTACTAAGATATTGACTGACAACTCAGTTTTCAGTTATACAGATCTAAAAAAAATTCACTGATTTCAATTACAAGCTATCAGAATTCCATCTAACTTTTTGCCATGTAAATAACATCTGCAACAAATTTCAAGTTTTTTTGTCTCTTCTAATATGAGCCATAAAAACCTGACGTATCAAATATGATACAAAACATATGCAAGCTTTTCTAGATTTCTATTTAAAGTATTATTTCATATGTCAGGCTTTACTTGGTTAATCTCTTATTTAACAATTAAAAGTGGACAAAAAGCACTCGGACACTTGAGTACATACAATTCAAATTAAGCAGTTCTTATTGTACTAAACGTTTTACTGAATGAAAATGAAGTTGAACAACGCTTATAGCACATCGTGACTGATTAACAAGATTACTATGAAGCAATTAACTTTAACAGCTAGCTGACGGATGTAGGTTATTTTTTAGAAACATTACATATTTAACCATACAAAGACGATGCCCGACAGAATGCATAAACAATAACTGTATCATATTCCGGATGAACGCCACGCCTCCCAAACATTTGAACTAAATATGTAACAAATACTATCGATTGAGAAAAACCGACATAATGTCAGCAACACTGACATTAAATCCCAAAGCCTACAACTTTACACAAACTCCCTTAAAACTAATCAGCGGACACCACGCCGTCACTGAACCGCAAACAATCCCAGTAGCCACGGCAACACCGCCAACCGGAGTTAAACACCCGCCACGAGAGCTCAACAGCCCGGCAAAAGCCCAAGATACGACTGGCGTCTCTTTAAACGCTTTACAGAGACTACATCTCTGTAATCCGTGAAGTTTACGATCGTGCCGCTATGATCAGGTGGCTGCATCTCTGCAGGAACTGACCCCAGCAACTCAGCCACAAGCTGATGATGCACTTTCCGCGCATTAGTACTGTAACGTTATTTCTCTAGACGAACGCTCACCTCATCGCTCCCGCTCGTGCAGAATCCCGCCTCGCGCTGGCGCCGGTGTTTTTCCGCCAGCCCGAGCAAGCACGACAGTGACGGATCCTCTCTCAGCGTAGCTCTAACGCCGACGGGCCTCGGCCCTTCTCTGTCTTCAGCAGCCCTCACCCGACCGACGTGAAAGCGTTTCTCCGTCTTCAGCAGGCTCCGAGACGTCCATGGCCGACCTGGGAAACGGCAGCGAACGGTGGCGGAGGTGTTTACGGTCGCTACAACAGCCGAGGCTGGTAATCCGCCTCCTGCTGCCATGTAATAAGTTTTGAAAAATGTATTGGTCCGCGTATTTTTCCCAGAAGCCTTTGCAAGACTTGTCGTCAGAGCCTCGTTGGCGCAGTTGGCAGCGCGTCAGTCTCATAATCTGAAGGTCGTGAGTTCGAGCCTCACACGGGGCAAGGCAACGTTTTAACTTCTGTAAATAGTAAAAATCTTCTTATGTAAAAAAGTAAATTACAAAGCTTGTCTGTACTTCAAATATAGAAGTG
Organism: Sinocyclocheilus anshuiensis; assembly: GCF_001515605.1. NCBI lineage: Eukaryota > Metazoa > Chordata > Actinopteri > Cypriniformes > Cyprinidae > Sinocyclocheilus > Sinocyclocheilus anshuiensis. The sequence continues at coordinate 1,500,029 of NW_015542410.1, read as the reverse complement.
ACAGAAAGCTCGCAGAGAAATCCTATCAAAGGAAATATATAATTAGTGATTGGAGGAAAGAGATCTTCCCCCTGAAACTGAGCACCTCGGCTTGTCCTGGAAAAGATTGAACGACTCACATTAATATTTTTAAAGTGCCTCTTGGAAATACCAAGCTGAAGTATATTTTGCATACATCAATGGAGAAGCTTCTATGGGTTGATGTGCGATTGTCCAATCCCCATTGTCCTCTAGTTTGCAGCAGCCCTCACTTTTAGCCACTTGGACGTCAGTGGTTTCCATCTGTCTAATGATAAATCTACTGTCCTGGATTGCTTTGCCAGTCTGATGGTACAGGTACTCTAACCCAATCAGTTCACCTGAAAATGAGTTGAAGATCAATGCACTTGAAATCAAAACATGCAATCAAAATGTAACCATGTTTTATTAAATGGATAGTTCACATAAATATGAAAATTCTGTCATAATTAGGCATTCTCATGTCATTATAAAATTTCTTTCTTGTGTGAAACACAAAAGAAGCCATTTTTAAGAATGTTGGTTACCAACCAAGTTTTGGTGACAATTACGTTCAGTGTCATTATTGTTAACAAAAAAACTAAAGGCTGAAATATATAGAACACAAATTAAGATATTTTTGATGAATTCTGAGAGCTTTCTGAACCTCTCATCCGCGTGACGCAGCTGACACACAACAGCATACGTTGTTTACGTTCAGTGGATACTCTCAAAAATGGCGCCAGGGTGACGCGGAGGAGACCAATTGTTAAAGTCGTTGTTTTTATTTTCTTTGTGCACAAAAAGTAATCTTGTAGCTTCGTAAAATTACGGTTGAATTCCTGATGTCACATGGATTATTTTACCGATGTCCTTGCTACGTT
>NW_015542410.1:1484866-1498817 GCF_001515605.1 Sinocyclocheilus anshuiensis | reverse complement strand
TAATGACTAATGACAGCATTTTCATTTTTGGGTGAACTAACCCTTTAAGCAAAATCAGAAATGTTGATGTATAGATTTGGACTTTCACATTTAGTCTACTTTTATTTTTTGATTTTGTGCCCTAGTGTCCTGGCGGCATTATGATGGTACCTTTAAGCTACTGATGTTTCTTGCCTCTGGATTATCGTTTCTTTTTCTAGACATACTTTTGTGTGTGTGTGTGTGTTTTCACTGGACGAGTGCATTATGTTTTGTTTATTTGTTAATCTCATATAAATTACTGTCTTTGAAGTGTTTTAATTGTATGGCGAAGAGCATTTGTGCTCAAAATTTCACACTTGTGTAAATCTGTCAATAAATTTCTACTTTTTGGAGCCATGGTGTGCCGGCATGCTTTTTTTAAGTTACTTTAGGTGAAGCACCCACTTTGAGTTATTTGCTAATGATATGTGTGCTTTCGGTTTGCGTTTGCTTGGTAACTAACTGAAATAAAATACATTTAAAAAACTGAACAGAGAACTAAAGCTACACAGAAATACATATTAAAGAATAATAAATATAAATAACATTTTGAAAATTTAAACTAAAATGAAAACTGAAATTATAGAAATAAAAAAAATACTATAATAGTATACAAATTATACTAAAATAGCACTGTTTCCATTGTAGTAGTATATTTTTTATTTAATGCCATGTCAGTATCTTAAGCTATTTTCATGGCAAAAACAATTAAAATAATACAAGCATAACAAATACAATAAAAAAACAGCAAACAAACAAACACTAGTTACATTACAAAAGATTTTTTTACATTAACATATGATAAAAATGTAAAACGTCTAAAACGTTTTCTGGCAAAATTATACTAAATAACTCTTTAAGTGAGTTCACTTCATAAAATAGTTTTCTACATACATTAAAAGCGAGACAGTCCAATAAAATATGTTTGACACAAAGGGGAATCTGCAGAACATGCACTGAGTAGGGTCTTCACCTTTAAGCAAAAATGCACGAGTCAGTCTTATATGACCTACGTGACATCTGGTAAATACCATTTTATCAAATCTAGTTTTAAAAGAGATTAAAAATCTGTTTGAAATTTCCAGATGGATTTCATGTAATTTATTATTTGTACATGTATCCCACTCTTCTTACTGTTTCCATTGTATAGTGGAATGACATGAGGGTGAGTTCGTATTTTTGGTGAACTGTCCCTTCAGCTATGAGAAAATAATATCTAACTTACTAGTGTATTTACTTGTACTGATAGTAGACACAATGTTCTTTCCAAGCACTTCCTCTCCGAGCTGGTCGACAGCTTGTTGAAGAACCCCAATGTAAGACTGAGGTGTCTGCAGGCCCTCTGAGGCCACAGCAGTCGCTTCATTCCACCTGACCAATCCATCCAAAAACTCAATTTGGAGAAATGTAGAACAAGCTGGCACCCCTGAAATATAATACACAATGCCGTGAAATCTCTTTATATTTCACAAAGCGTACTAATGTTTCATACTGTGTTCAGACATTGTGCAAACACATCATCCTGCATATAATTATCATCACTCTCATTAAAAACCAATAAAACTGTCATTGCAAGCATTGCAACACTGAGCTACTGCAGTATAGACAGATATTTTGATTATGGCTATCTAGTTGTGTTGTGCCACTTGCAACAGGCACACTGTTGACATAGCATTGCAAGTGTAGTGCCTTTTGAGCATAAGAGACTAAAACAAACAAACAAACAAAAATGGACTGATAATTGATTTACCTGGAATGAGCTGGTTCAGATGCTGGTGGAAGGATTCAATGGAGGTGGAACCTCTGAAACATTTGTAGGTTGGCAGAAGGTGGCCTCCCTTCACCAGTGTCCCAGTCTGCTCATACAGTTGTACACCAAGAGGATCCACTATACACGGCAAATGTTTCTTCTGGGAATCCCATATCTCAGCCATTATATTGGAACTGAAGAGAGGCACTCCTAATGAGTCCCATCCCGCCTCCCCATCATAGAGCCGAATGAGTGCTGTGATGAGTTCTTCGATCTCCCTTACATCACGCGTGGTTCGTCTACAGTGGAGGGCCAACTCGCTTCTGCTGAGGTGATGCATTAGTTCATCATCAGAAGGCTGGACGATATCGGAATTGAGCTCATTATGCTTCGCCTCCTTCAGCTGCTTCAGGTCCTCCTCATCCCATTCGAAAATACAGTGGGTGAGGCGGTCCATGAATGTCGCGTATATCTGATGGGACTCTAACGTGCAGCCCACAGAAATCCTTCGCATGAACTCAGAGATGTTCAACCTGACCTCCATGTCCTTCCACTCTTTGAATGCTTTTCTGAGAGAGCTGGACCCACAGCAGTCTCCATTGGCATACAGAACTTCAGGAGGAGCCTCTGCGGCTTCCTTGTACCTATTTATGACACCGGAGATCATCCCCTTAAGACCAAACTCTTTGTTTTCTGTAAGCACCGACATGATAACCTGCCCGTGTTCATTGGCAACACTGGTCGTCCAAGTTCCTGAGAAGTTCTTAGTAGAAGTTTTTAGTCGAAAAAGTCTGCTTTTCGACTAAAAAGCAGATATGTAAAATCGAGGTTGTGCAAAAGCTGAAGCCTTTATCTGATGTTTCTGAGGTCAACGTCAAAACAAGCGGGTTGTTTCGAGGGCCAACGGCGGCGTTGATTGGCTGATTTTTGGTATGGTTTTTCTATCTTGTGATTGGCTCATTTCTACTTAAAGTAATTGACTTCCCAAAAAGAAAAAAAAAAAACGAACCTCTTATTTTCAGGCAGATAAATTAAATTTAAATTAATGCATTTAGCAGATGCTTTTATCCAAAGCGACTTACAGTGCATTCAAGCTATACATTTTATATCTGTATGTGTGTTTCCTGGGAATTAAACCCACAACCCTTGCACTGCTAACGCAATGCTCTACCACTGAGCCACAGGAGCATTAGTTAAATCTATTTATGTTCAGACATGTAATTTCTGAACATGTCTGATTTGCTCTGCATGAATGCTACAAGAACATATTTTTGGAGACTTTTGAACACAAGAATAATTGTTTGAATCTAATATTTCAAGGCCTGCAATGGAAGTCCTCTGCAGGAATCTCAATAAATTGGTTTTAAAATTAATTAAGAACTAGTGGAAAAGACATCTAAATTCATTGGTCAAAAAGTGTGTGAGCACTATATATATAGAGAAAGATTTCATATAAAGAATAATGCTATTAATATCATAACAGGACTAAACATAATGGTTCTAAAACAGATCTTTACATTGTCTTCTCCCAATTCTCCCAATTCACGCAGTTCATGATCAAAAACAACACATTCTCCTCTCACCCCAGATTAACAAACACTGTTTCAAGTTTTAGGCTCTTTATTTCCACAAATAAGTGTTTATACAGTGTAAGATTTTCTTATCAAGAAAAACGGCATTAACATCGTAATGGGATTTAACATAATTACATCAACCATAACCATTACTCACTACAAGTTACTGTAAATGAGTGATGCATCTGCTCAAACAATCTATCACCATGGTTATTTTAAGGTTTAACGAATTTGGTGACTAATATTTAATGTCCCTGATATAATGTAAGAGAAACAAAAGGAGGATGCCAGCAGTTCACATATCAGTGAGCGAGAGATCATGTCGGTTTTGCTTAAATAACTATAAGTGGCAGGATGAGCCAGAAAGGACGCAGATATGAAGCTTTCAAGCACGCGCCTGCTGTTTCTGTTTGAAATCTGCGATTCTGCTCTCCATTAAAGGGCGGAAGTGACGGATCAGTCCCTGAGAACAAAGAAATATAAATGCAAGTTTCAGTTAAAACATTTTTAGCGGTTTAGATTAATAATCATATATTCTAAAATAATTTGTCTATATAAATCAAATGATCTACTGATTCTAAAAATAAAATAAAATACTGCCTTTACCTGAACTGGCCATGCGGCTCCGTCTCCCAATGCGCAGATGGTGTGGCCCTCAATCTGCTTGCTGATCTCCCAGATCATGTCAATCTCTGCTGACTGTGCATCGCCTTTCACAAAGCGCCACATCATATTATTCATCCAGTCCACTCCTGAAAGGCACAGAAAAGACAGACTGGTAAATATTCACTGTAATGTAACATACTGTACATGTAAATACTGACAAATGTATATTCACATACATTTGTAGTAATTCTTACCCTCTCTGCAAGGAGTGCACTGCCCACAGCTCTCATGCTTGTAGAATTCAATCAAGCGGGCAATAGCTCGAATAACATCAGTCTGTGAAGGGGGAATGACCAAACAATCAAATTAGCAGACAGAACTTTAAAAAACATTGAATCCGGCCTATTGTATTTCACTAATTTAGAAATGTCCCTATAGTAAAAAAATGCTTATAGGAATTTGAAGTGAAGAAAAGGGGAGCAGTATAGCGTTTCAAAGTGGTCCATGTCCACAGAAACCACAAGTGTGTTAATTTTAGGAATGTCAACGGTTTACATTTTTTTATTTAATTAATTACATGATGTGCTGATTAATTATTGAAATTAATCACAAATTAATTGAAAATAAATTTGGGCTGAGAAGTGACCCACAGTCATTCTTGTGTTAAAAGAGAAAAGCAATTGAATAGACATTACAATAAAGTAGAAATATTTTGATTCAACATAGAATTTATTACACAAAACTAGTCATAAGTAGCACAGGTATATTTGTAGCAATAAACAATACATTGTATGGGTCAAAATTACAAATTTTTCTTTCATGCCAAAAATCATTAGGATATTACGTAAAGATCATATTCCATGAAGGTATTTTGTACATTTTTCTACCGAAAATATATCAAAACTTCATTTTTGATTAGTAATATGCATTGCTAAGAACTTCATTTAGACAACTTTAAAGGTGATTTTCTAAATATTTTGATTTTTTTTTTTTTTTGCACCCTCAGATTCCAGATTTTCAAATAGTTGTATCTCAGCCAAATATTGTCCTATCCTGACAAACCATACATTAATGGAAAGCTAATTCAGCTGTCAGATGATGCATAAATCTCAATTTCAATTTTATTATTTATTTAATTAATTTATTTGATACCTTATATAAAAAACTAAAAGATCCAGTCAGTCTTAATGAGAGAGTCATTCAGTCAACCGATTCATTCAAATGGCTGATTCATTCAGAAATAAAGTGTCTGTCTTTATGAATTGGTCATTAAATCATTGACTCAATCGATTTGTTCAAATATGTGGATTCATTCAATAACGAAACATCACTGTGTGCTGCTCTGAAAGGCACAACAGTTCTACTTTGACTTTGTTCAGAACTATTTTCGTTGCCGAAATTGAGCAAATATTGACAATAATATGAATAAAATATAATACAATATTACCTTCTTTTTTATTGAACTGTTGTATAAAATCAATATCACATTTGCAATCATGCAGATATTCAGGAAAAACCAGCACTCTTGCTCCTGTGATATTGTTAACCTATATCGTACGATATAAATATAAGACAAAAACCCACACTGGGGCATATTTGCCCTCATATCTTGAATTTTAGGGGCATATAACTGCATTCTCACAGGCTCCATCATGCAGTTAAGTCTTCCTACCTCATGTTCGTCAGCAACTGCATGCAATATAAGATGATGTACATGTCTGGGCAGGGTGGGGTGTGTTAAATGTGTTAATCATAATTTTTTCCATAATTAATTGCACCAAATTAACACGTTAAATCAACAGCCCTAGTTATTTGACAAATCGACTTACTGATTTATCCATGACAATAAGTGCAGCTGTGCCAAGGCCAGTCTGAGCCTGAATGAGGGCATCAAAATCCATGAGAACGGTGTCGCACACATGACGTGGGATTAATGGCGTGGAAGAGCCACCAGGAATAACACACAGGAGATTATCCCAACCACCCCGGACACCACCTACAGAGATCATATCAATTAAGTCTCAATAATCATCAAGATCGGACATGATTAGACCATGAACAAAGATTTCCATGTGCGGATGGCATGAGGTGTACCTGCATGTCTTTCAATCAGCTCTTTCAGAGGAACGGACATCTCTTCCTCCACTGTGCAGGGGTTGTTGACATGGCCTGAAATGTTGAAGAGCTTCGTGCCAGAGTTTCTCTCTCGGCCAAAACTCAGAAACCACGTGCCGCCACGACGGCAGATGGTTGGTGCCACAGCTACCGTCTCAACATTGGCAACAGTTGTTGGACAGCCAAACACACCTGCAACAAGAACATGAAATGTATCACTTTAAGTAAAATACAATGAATCACATTAAAAACATGTCACATTTACAACATGTCACATATACAAAATGTAATGCAAAAAATACATATATTAACACATTAAAAACATGTAACTTATATCATGTCACTCATAGAAAATAAAATAAATAACATATAATATCAAAAATAAATGTAAAAATAAAATGTAATTTTCTGTTTGTTTCTGACTTACCCACATCAGCAGGGAAAGGGGGTTTCAGACGAGGTTTTCCCTGTTTTCCCTCGATGGACTCAATCAGAGCCGTCTCCTCTCCACAGATGTATGCTCCCGCACCGCGCATCACAAACACGTCAAAGTCATAACCCGAGCCGCATGCGTTCCTGCCAATCAGCCCGGCTGCATAGGCCTCGTTAATGGCCACCTGAGAGAAAGCACACATAAACACATGAGGTCAATACATTACTTCCCTCAACTACTATGTAGTACATTTGAACACATTTTACTGAAATGAACCCCTTTGCAGTGAAGATTTGACATCCATTCAATTCTAATAATGTTTGACAACACTAACAAAATGAATACATACCACATACAAGAATTAGATAATAAACATTATCATTAAATGCATGATTTATGAATATTTTTATTACTTAACTAAACATATTTAAAATATTTCGATTAATATTATATTTATAAATATATTTACAATATTATATAATTTATCATATTTCTAATAGGCTATATAGTGAAATATTAATAACATATACTCTACTATTCAAAAGTTTGGAGATAAGTTGTGATAAGTAATATGCTTATCTGGCACTCAGTTAAATTTTTTATTATTATCAATGTTGAAAACAGTTGCGCTGCTCAATATTTCTGTGGAAACTACAATACATGTTTCTTTCAGGATTCTGTGATGGAAATAAAGTTCAAAGAACAGCATTTATTTAAAATAGAAATCATTAGTAACATCGTAAATGTCTTTACGGTCACTTTTGACCAGTTTAGTGCATCCTTGCTTAATATACTGTACGTATGTAATTCTTTCAAAAACAAACTTTTGAATGGTAGTGTAATATGACAATTATAATATTAGTTTTTATTTATTGATATATTGTTTTTATTTATTAATTAGTATTCTATTGATTAATTTAGCATTTTGAAACAGCCTATGATGCCTTAAAATGCTGCCTCTATTGGCAGCTCATTAGGTTTTGGGACTGAGCTTTCTTACTCTGTCTCTTTAAAACATGAATTGTGTTATTATGTGAGGGATCACATCCTTTCTTTTTCACCTGCAGGTTGGACGACTCATTGTAGAACTCTCCACGGATGTAGATGTAGGCAGCACGTGCTCCCATGGCCCTGCCAGCCACCAGACAGCCCTCAATCAGCTTGTGAGGATCATTACGCATGATCTCTCTGTCCTTGCAGGTACCGGGCTCTCCTTCGTCAGCATTCACCACCAGATATTTAGGCCTGGGAGGGCGAAAAAAAGAGACTCATATGCTTCTGTATGACCTGATTTGATCCTAATGAAAAGAGCTAAATGTAGATCCACTGGCCAAGCATTTACATCTGCTTTTGCAGAGTCATGTGACTTATGAAAGCCGTTAACTGTTGAGATGCAAACCTACCTGCCGTCACTGGGCTTGTTCATGAAGCTCCACTTCATCCCTGTGGGGAATCCGGCACACTCGCCACGGATGTAGATGTAGGCTGCACGTGCTCCCATGGCCCTGCCAGCCACCAGACAGCCCTCAATCAGCTTGTGGGGATCATTACGCATGATCTCTCTGTCCTTGCAGGTACCGGGCTCTCCTTCGTCAGCATTCACCACCAGATATTTAGGCCTGAGAGGGTGAAAAAAAGAGACTCATATGCTTCTGTATGACCTGATTTGATCCTAATGAAAAGAGCTAAATGTAGATCCACTGGCCAAGCATTTACATCTGCTTTTGCAGAGTCATGTGACTTATGAAAGCCGTTAACTGTTGAGATGCAAACCTACCTGCCGTCACTGGGCTTGTTCATGAAGCTCCACTTCATCCCTGTGGGGAATCCGGCACCTCCTCTGCCACGCAGACCTGAGACCTTAATCTCATTCAGGATCCAGTCCACTCCTTTATCCAAAATCTCCTTGGTCTTGTACCAGTCACCTCTCTGCAGGGCACCTTTCAGCCTGAGATATATGGAACATTCACCACATTAAACACATGCACAATATATATATATATATATATATATACACGTGTGTGTGTGTGTGTGTTATATTACTACTAAATTACATCTTACAATTGCACTTATAATAAATTAATAACTTTGATTGCACTTATAATAAATTAATAATAAATTACAATTTTAATTGTTTAATAGATAACAACACCAAAATGAGAAAATACACAAATTATGGAAGCTTACTTTTTCTCCATTTACATCTTACAATTAATAACTCACAATTCTGAGAAGAAAAAAACAGTCTGAGTGCATGATATAAACAAGCAATTTTGAGAAAAAAAAGTCTGAATTTTGAGATATAAACTTGCAATAGCATGGAAAAAAATATCTGAATTGTAGATAAAAAAAGTTGCAATTATTTTATATATATATATTTTAACCTTTCACCTTTTTAGTCCATGGGAAAAAAATAGCTTCCATAACAAATAGGGAACATTCAAATGTAAGTTTAAGTCCTGTCTTTAGATATAATTCATAATACAATTTCATATTTTTTACCTCCAGTCATGTCGTCCATATAGGTTAGTGAATATTCTGTCCTGGTCAGCTAGAGGTCCGAATTTGGTCTTCTTTGGCGTTTCCTGGGTGACACACACTGATTATATCTAATTTCCATCGATCATCAATTATGCAGACAGTGGATTTGAGCAACAAGTCACCTGTTGAGCTGTGCTGCTGTTGTACCGCACCAGTGACGTTGAGTTTGAAGGAGAGGCGGTGCTGGCTGCTACAGTAGTGCGTGATGCACCACATGCAACCACAGCTACCGGGGCACGTGAAGCCCCGATGGTCAGAACCCGGCTAAGAACGGGACAGCCGAGACAGGACAACATCTTATCTGAAAGATATGAAGGAACCAATGAGCAAGAACCATCCCCTCATAACCAAAGCTGTACCACATGGTGCACTGTTTAATAACAACTCCAGTCCTAATGACCTTTACTGTTATTGTTAACTAAAACAAACTATTAAAAATTGTTTTTTTGGTAATTGAAATAAAACTCAATTTAAATTAATTATACTGTAAATATTACATGAAAAACTTAAATCTATACGGCAATTAGAAATGTTGCTTTGCCAACTAACTTAAATATGTTTAAAATTAAGGAATAAAGATACTAAAACTAAAATAGATAGAAATACCAAAAATTTAACATCATAAAATTACTAAACTTATTTTTATTTTTTTTATTAAATGTTTTTGTAGATGTTTGTTAAGAACAAAACAACTAGAGGGTAGCATTAAACACCCCCAAATAATAGCCGCTTATAAAATTAATTCACAACACAAACTTGTGAGGTTCAACACTGTAACATAATCCATACATGAACTAAAAAGCCCATAAAAAGCATCAACACTTCAGACAAATTTCACGAAGGGAACAGTTATGCAAGGCAAGAGACGGGAAGAGTGATTAAATAGTTGAACAGCAGCAATAAACACACATCCATGTAGATCAAAGATGCCTCCGTATTATACATTATTGCATAAACACACAAGCCAAACTCTTTCAGATATTGTACAGTAGGTTAACCGGTTGAAAATGGACTCGTCCCGCAGTGACCTCCATATTCACGCTCATGACATTTGAGGGACTGCGGCATTGCACAACGTTAATGTTCGGATTTATTTACAGAAGGTATAGGAGATTGTCAAAAAATTAGAAACTGTCAAAACCTTGATTTGCAAACAGATAAATCAAGTGAAAGAGCCGAGCCGCTGTTTACCTTCGTGATCTCCCTGGATCAGCGTTATAAAATGTACAGCGGAAGGAAGGAATATAGCGACCGACCCGGATGTAATCACGGCTTTGACCTGTTATGTGTGGAGGCGCTGTTGCACAGTTAAAATATAATATAAAGCCTTAAAGGGATAGTTCACCCAAAAATGAAAATTCTGTCATCATTTATTCACCCTCATGTCGTTCCAAACCTGTATGAGTTGCTTTCTTATGTTGAACATAAAAGAAGATATTTTGAAGATTGCTGGTAATCAAACAGTTGGTGGTTGCCATTGACTTCCATAGTAGGAAAAAAAAATACTATGGAAGTTGTAAAATTATTCACAGATGTTATCCTATAAATGCAGCTGTTTCTGTAGCAGATATATTCATAGTGTTTGTAATAAATGTACCTTTTGTGACATCAGTTCAAGATATTGAACATTTATTTTTCTGTTGCCCTTTTTCTATTTCATTTTGGGTTGACTTTAAAATAGACATAACAAAAAAATTAAACAAATCCCTTAATTTAGAACCTCATGATATTTCACTTTTGTTTTCAAAACCAATATTTTTCCGATAAACAAAATTACATCATTAATCCATTAATTATCTTAGCAAAGTTTTATATTCATAAGTTAAAAAATAATTCAAAATACACCATCATATATTACCTTGATCTTTAATATATTTTGAAACCATTTCTAATATGAGATCACAAAATAAGCTTACGAAACAATAAAAATTCTTAAGATTTTCAAATGTATGTAACTACCCTAATATTATAAAGTACTTTTTTTATTTAATTTTATTATTGATTTTTTTTAATGTTTATTTTATGTTTTGTTGTTGTTATTCTGTCTTACGTGCCTTATATGTATGATAAAATAAATAAATATGATTCTTCATGGTCAAAATACTTCAGTCATATTATTTTGCCCCAAGTATAAATAGAACAAAGTCTACAAACCACTTTATTTGGTATGAAGTGTAGTTTTATTTAGTGTTTAGTATGAAAACAATTCAATAAAGAAAACTGTAATTCCCTGAAAATAATAATGACACACTGGTAAACTACCAAACTGTATGTAGACTCGTGTACAGCGACTGTATCCAACAGTTAATAACATACTTTAATAATATAGTGGCAAATGAAACACATCAAATTAACATTTATATTCAAAATCGCAGCTGTTTTTCCATAATACTCCTCATCTCTATAATATCACACATTATGTGGGGTAATATATCTGTTTTTATTTCCAACCACAGAGAAGAGTAGAAATGTTACTGACAAAATATAATTTGAAATGAATATATCACTTGCTCCTAAGTAAATATTTCCCTCAAAAGCACATGTGAAAACAACCTTCTCTCGAAGGGTTATTTTCGTCATAACCGATTATCACAGATAAGTAAGGGCTCAGGCCAAACGGAAATGAGTTTAATCAGCGATTATGTGACTCATATTGTTTAATACTTTAATTTGAAGTTAAGAGGACAATGGCCAGATGTCCCAGCTCATCCGTGTCTTTCAGTTACCAGACATCTTTCCTTACAGTGCATGATTCTTAAGTGCTCAATGTTGATCTGGAAAGCAGATAGAATTCAGTATATTATTGTATTATAAAACAGCTAATAGAAAGTATTATGATTTACCTCGATTTGATTATCTGGAATCAATGATACATCCAGAGACCTTCCACCAGCAGCACGACAATAATGAAAGGATAAGTGGATAAGTGCAACACTGTTATATGCTGGTGGCTGTCTGGAGGTTTTAAAATGAAAGCAATTTCAAAGACATCAAAATGAAAGAGTTAAACATGAGTTGTACTGAGTTAACATATACAGGTAGCGATTCTTTGACTAAAGGCTACTATTACTTGAAACTACAAGAGCTTAATAGAGATTTAGAAACAATAAAACAAACTTTTGTAATGTTAGGGTATGTGTTTGTGCTATGTTCATTTAATTTGATTGTATCTTTAATGTACTTGTATTATAATATATATTGCTGCATACATATTGTTTTACCACATTTATCAAGGTCCCTGCTAAACTAATGGTTTCTGACTGAAATGAATTACATGGATCCAGTATCTTTAGAGTATCTACAGGACCTGTATTGTTTATTTTTATGTTCCTATACATTGCACGGTCAAATTAAGAATAAGAAAGAACTACTCTAATAAGATAAATCACAGCATACTGCAACTGTACATTAATGTCAGTTATATGGACAACGTAACACCATGATTTTTTTCTGCATTCAGTCATCTTCGGTGAGTCTCCGGTCAGTCAATGTTCATCAGTCCCCATCATCCTCCACGCTCCTGTGTGAATGCACAATACCGTTTCCCTCACGCTCCCGCTCCAGCCGGTCCACCGCTACACTCTCAAACGCCCTCCTCATTAATGGGTTCTCCTCTAAGACCTCATTAAAGCTGTCCACACTGAGCGAATAAAGTCTGCAGTATGTGTCCGCTCTGACGCTGGCTGTACGACGTCCACGGGTGAGCAGACAGATCTCTAGAAAAGAATAAACAAATCAGTTCTGTAGCAACCATCTATTGTTGTTCATTGTGCTATTATCTAAATTTCTGTATTCAGTTTTGGTCTACTACACAATAGTATCTGTGTACTGTATAAAGTTTTTATCTGGTACAAGCCGGGAAAAATCTAACTCACCGCCGAAGTAGCAGCCGTCATTCAGTTTCTTCTCTTTATTGTCATGAGTGATCACACAGACGCAGCCATGCTGGATGAAGTACATTTTACGACCGAGCATCCCTTCACGGATGATGAAATCACCCGGCTGAAAGACCTCGAAGCGTAACTTTGTGAGGAGCACTGTGACAAAGTGAGGATCAGCATTTGCAAAGAGAGGCATGTTAGCCACTAGCCCATGGCAGTTATAGTTGACAATCTCCTGCAGGTCAAACACACAATACAGGATGGATTAGGAGTGCCAGTGTAATCTACCAATCCATCGAGCAGTTTAGTCCCACGTTTAAGTTCTAAGTCAGCTAAGAAATTACTTAGGACTAAGGAGTAGATGGATAAGGGTTTGTCATATTTAATTGAGACATGCTAGGATATAACAAAAAGGACTGTATTTGAGAAATAAAACTTTGTAACCTTTATTACATTAACCCATATGATTTACTACTAAATTACTTTTAAACTATAGGCATAATTTTAGATCAACTACTTTACCTACCTTTTGGTCGTGTCAATTTATTTTATTTTATTATAATACTTTTAAAGGGGTCATATGATGCGATTTCAATTCTTCCTTTCTCTTTGAAGTGTTACAAGCTCTTGGTGCATAAAAAAGATCTGTAAAGTTGCAAAGACTAAAGTCTCAAATTCAAAGAGATATTCTTTATAAAAGTTAAGAGTCAACCACGCCCTCCTAAAATGGCTCGTTCTAACACGCCCCCACATGTCTACCTCACTATGTGGGAAGATTTGCGTAACACTGCCCAAATGTTCACACAAAGAAAGAAGGCGTAACTTTGATTCTCGCTGTTGCCGCCGCTGCCATGTTGTGGAGACACTGTGTGTTTCGTTGTGAAAGCGAAACTACTTTGTTTGGCCTTCCAACAGAGGACACAACTAGAAATCAGTGGTTAAGTTGTATTTACAACACTGTTCCAGAACAGTTCAACCCAAATATTCAGATGTGTGCAGCACATTTTATGGAGGACCGTTTCCTGATCCT
>NW_015542410.1:1475689-1484137 GCF_001515605.1 Sinocyclocheilus anshuiensis | reverse complement strand
TTGAACCTTAAACCGCATAAACACATTGCATTACACCAAATACACCAAATAATGTTATTTTTAGCAACGTCATATGTCCCCTTTAATATTTTTTTCCAAATATATATTTACAAAATATATAATGCGATATATGCATGCGATAAATAATTTTTAATAAATGTTTATCATATACAATTTATAATAAATATTTATTATATACATTTATATAAATTAGGGCTTGCACAACTGATAATTTTAGTCAAACAAGTAGTCTGGTCAAATGTTTACCTTATGTAAATAATAGTTTGCGGTAACTTATTTCTGCTCATTTTCACATTTTTAAAATGACATCCATCAATTTGGGAGATAAAATGCAAGACTGAAAACCATTTAAACCAAAGCTCATCAATTTACCTATTTTAAATAGGACTTTTAAATAAGCAAATAATAAATAATATATTATTTTGCTATTATTAAATGAAATATGAATTTATTAATTGTCCAAACAAAAAAAAACAGACATTTTGTTCACAGCTGGCAATCATGTGACTGACCATTCTCCACTGTGAATGTCAACCAAAATAAGAAAAGTTCTTTCTCAGGTGGAGCAAGTTATTACATGAAAGATGATCTGACCAAAACACGAAAGAAAGAAAAAATATAAGAGAAACCTCTTTTAGTGGGTCATTGAGTTCTTCGAGGATACTTTCTTCGTGAAATATCTTGCCCTGGAAGCGGTGCTCATAATACTCGTGGATCCTCTGCCTCATGTCAGCCGGCAGCTTGTGGAAGGACATGTACTGTTCCACCTGTTTGTACTGTAACAAACCAAACAACAAAACTGTTGACAAAAGGGGGGAAAAAAAACAATGTCTCAAAAATGCTTTACTGAGCAATAAGTACCTTCTCTTGATACTGCCGATGGGAAGCATCCAAGGACTGGATCAGGTTGGTGGCATTGCCCAAGAACATGGCATAGCAGGTGGCGCCAATGATCATGCTGATCATCGTGAGCCAGACGTCAGTTGGTCCCTCAGGTGCCTGAGCACCATATCCAATACACAGCATATGGCTCATGGCCATAAAAAGGGCATAGGAGTATTGGACATCCCAAGTGGCATTCTGACAGAGAAAGACATATTGCAAATTTAAAGCGAAATGTAAATGTTTAACATTTTCTTTAGGTAGCAGAAGTGCTTTTTCTGTTTGATTACAAACTAGATAACAAACAGAAAACACTACACTACCCAAGATCCTCAAACATACCACCATGTTGTTTTTGGCGACCCAGCAGTTTGGCGGGAAATCTTGCAACATGGGCACCATGAACTGCATGCAGCCATCCCAGTGACACAGCAGCAGCATCATTCCAATCAGATTCACTATGCGAACTACTGCGCTTGCAAGGTCATAGGTCATATGGAAGATCTGTAAAAAAAAAAAAAAAAAAATAATAATAATTCGCAGACAATTTTATTGCGCCATTATGAAATCGAAGAAATCGTTCGCGATAATGACAGCTGTTTGCATAGCTTCTCAGTGAACTACGGCTCTGTGAAGTAAATGCTGCTCCATCTGAAAGCATGTGAAAATTAATAATAAATTAACTATAAATTAAATACAAGGGGATTTGTACAAGGGAAAAAAAAAAAAAAAAAAAAAGAATGATAGAGATACAGTCAGCACTAGAATTGAATACTGTTTCTAGGTCCAAGGCTCTACTCGTTTCAACTGTACAATCTCAACAGCCATTTATGAGCACTGTTTATCCATATAACACATTTAAGTTAAGCCCCACTGAAGTGCCCTGAAACAGGAAGTTAGGGCAGGACATATCGAGTCCATCATAGCTGTTTTTTAAATAACCAATAGTGTTTAGTTTCTCTTCCCCCCAACATTGCGGTTTATAATGCAGAGGATATCTAACCATTTGCAATGTCTGATCTTTTGCATTGCATTACAGAATGATGTCATCAAAATCGTTGATCCGTATTGGTGTATATAAGAGACTGTGAGATTTGAATGCTTCTATCTTGTAATTATGAGTTTTGTCAATGTTTCAGAGCTTATTGATATTCTTAACATATTCATACTAAAAATAAAAAAGTCACAGTGTACACAACAGTTTTAATGATGCATGAAAGAAGAATCACTGTCTGGCCATCTGAGGCTTTGATTTAGAGAGAAATGTTTTGGTAGCATTACAGGACATTGTAACAGAGTATATTAACCCCGTTTGTTGTTTGCTTTTGGAAGTTGATAGAGTGTTTAGACCTGGAACAGGTGGCACATCAGACCAAATGGGTTCAAGTTGGTAACACAAATTTGTGTTGACCAACAGAAATCTGCCTGGTTTGAAATTGACTTCTGTGTGAGCTGTAGTTCATATATCGATACATTATTGACAATAGCCAATGGACACTTTTCTACCCGCAAAATGTCTCTAATGTGAACACACATTTCTCCTAATAATTTTCATGTTATGGGGAATAAATGATAAATGGCATTTTAAATTCCAAATAAACAAAAAATAAAACAGTAAAGAAAAAAAAACAGTAATTTTAAAAATTACAAGTGAATTCTAGGCATCACAACATTATAATGTATAATTATAAGTACGAAAATTAAAGGGATAGTTCACCCAAAAATTAAAATTCTGTCATTAATCGTCATGGTACTGTTGAGAATGTGGGTCAAAAACTGACACAGAACAGAAGAATTGTTGAATAAAGTCTTTTTTTCTGTGCACACAAAAAGTATTCTCATACTGTAGTTTCATAATATCACGGTTGAACCACTGATGTCACATTAACTATTTTAACCTTACTACCTTTCTGGGCCTTGAACATGTCAGTTGGATTGCTGTCTATGCAGGGTCAGAAAGCTCTGAATTCATCAAAAATATCTTAATTTGTGTTCCGAAGATGAACGAAGATCTTACGGGTTTTGGAACGACATGAGGGTGAGACAGAACCTTCATTTTTGGGTGAACTATCCCTTTAAAATTAATCTTGAGATTTGCTAAAGATTACATTTCACAGTGTTATTAATTATTAGTGATTTTAAACATTAACTTTGAGTGTTATATATTGTCAAAGGTAATGTAAATGTAAAAACACTAAAAACTCAAACTCCTCCAGTATATTAACATCAAACGAGGACGAGGAGAGACTGAGACTGACTGTGGAGGTTTGGAATCAGTTTGTTATGGAAAGACAAAATTCTTGTCATTGGAATATTGTAAGTCATTCTAAAAATCACTGTCATAGTGCATTTTAATGTTTCCCTCAGACAAAAGTCAAATTTTCTGCAACTATATTTCGTTCTTTGCTATTCTAGTCTCGATTTCCTCTATCCTTTTCTTTTCCTGTCCTGTTTTGCTCACCTCTTCCCACTGATGAATGTAACGTATAAGTCTGGACAAGCGCAGCAATCTGAGCAGACTGAGGATCTTGGTGAAGCGTACAATGCGCAAAGCCCTGGCGGTGCGGTACACCTCTGCCGACTCAAGTCGTGCCTCTATATCCACCACCAGGAAGATGTAGTCGACTGGAATGGAGGAGATGAAATCCACCAGAAACCAGCCTCGCAGGTAACGCCGACTGATCACTTGCGGGTCCAGGATGATTTGGGAGTTATCGCCTTCCATAATGCCGGTACGAAAGTTTAAGACGAGGTCAGCCAGGAAGAGGGTGTCAGAGGCCACATTGAAGGTGATCCACGGTAGCGTATTCTGATCCTCAAAGAAGGTGATGCCCCATGGCAAAATGATGAGGTTGCCCATCATCAGGCACAGCATCACAAAGTCCCAAAAGAACCTGTGTGTGAAGATGCATGATGTAAGGAACCAAGGATAGATTCTGGAGTACTGTATGTACATTAAAATTCATATCTACAACCAACCATGTCATTCAAATTAAAGGATTCACCAATGCAACAATTCTGTGCAATAATATAATTATTTTTATATATATTATAGCCAATAAATTGATACATTTTTAAATATTTCCTCTAAATAAATAAAAAAGCTCAAGAGCTCAAGCGCACTTGGGTTATGCTGCAGGACAATGATCCCAAACACACCAGCAAGTCCACCTCTGAATGGCTCAAAAAAAAACAAATTAAGGTTTTGGAGTGGCCAAGTCAAAGTCCGGACTTAAATCCAATTGAGATGCTGTGGCATGACCTTAAACAGTCCTTTCATGCTCGAAAACCCTCCAATGTAGGGCAGTCGTGGCCTAATGGTTAGAGTCAGACTTGTAACCGAAAGGTTGCGGGTTCGAGTCTCAGGGCCGGCAGGGATTGTAGGTGGGGGGAGTGAATAACCAGTGCTCTCTTCCACCCTCAATACTGCAACTGAGGTGAGACCCTTGAGCAAGGCACTGAACCCCCAAGTGCTCCCCGGGTGCCGCAGCACTGGCTGCCCACTGCTTCGGGTGTGTGTTCACTACTGTGTGTGTGCACTTGGATGGGTTAAATGCAGAGCACAAATTGTGAGTATGGGTCACCATACATGGCAACACGTCACTTCACTTTCTTTTTCAAAATTCCTCCACAGCGACGTTGCCAGACGTTGCCTCATTGCCAGTTATCGCAAACGCTTGATTGCAGTTGTTGCTGCAAAGGGTGGCACAACCAGTTATTAGATTTTTACTTTTAAAATTACTTTTTCACGTAGGGCAAGGCAGGGTCGGACAGCTTTTTTCCTTTAATGAAATTATTTCAAAACTGCATTTTGTATTTACTCAGGTTATCTTTGTGTAATATTAAAATTTGTTTGATGATCTGAATCTTTTAAGTGTGACAAATATGCAAAAAATGTAAGAAACAGGAAGGGGGCAAAGGCCTTTTCACAGCACTATATATATATATATATATATATATGTATATATATATATATTCAGTATTAATACTGAAATATAAAAATATAAGAACATTAATATCAGTCGCTTATTTATTTGTAATTCAAACACTAATCATTTTAACTTAAATGCTCTTTTGTATGAATTTTGATGTTGCCTCTAAACTAAAGAACATATAGGTTACAAAAAATGTGGAGAAAAATTCAGTGCAGTATTTCCTTGTGGTTTAAAGATCCAGGCTGATAACCTAAAGGTCAGAAGTTTGAACCAGTCTTTCAGGGTGCTATAGGGTGACTGTCCCTGTAACTTAATAAGGCGTCTACCTATGGCAACATCACGTGTTTCGTGGAAATAAATTCAACCAGCCCCAGACGTTTGCCGATAAATAAAAGATTTTCTGAGAAACAAATATGTGACTCTGTAAAGCACACCTGGTAATATATTACAAATTAATTCATAATGGACATAAATTTTGATTTAAAAGTTCAAGCACATTCATAAGTATCAATAAGTATCTACGACCTTGAGTGAATAGGTTAATTACGTCAATTACACGTGTTGCAAAACATTCCTCTCCATGTTAATTACTAAAGTGGTAATGGAGAGTTGTAAACGTACTGTACAGTATGCGACTGTTTAAACTGGATATGCAGCCTTTTACGCACTACCGTACATCTGCTCGGTGGTTTGAAGTTTCCATCTGTGGTCATATTTTCCAAAGCAGCATCAGTCACCTGGAATGAATGGGTATTTTGAATACACTTTCTTATGATATATATCATATGGTTGGCATTTGATGTAAGAATTAAAGCAAGAGTGAATAAAATCGAGGTTGTATTATCAGTATCAGACAATTCCAGTGATGACAACGACTGACCTGAGCTCTAGGTAGATTTGAGCACTTCAAGACACTGCGGATTTTATCAAAAGTTACGAACTCTATGATATTTCTCGTCACAACCCTAGTGAAAAATAAATATACTAAAATATATTTGAAATACATTCATTTCATGCTAAGTATACTACAAATACATTTACATATTTATGTACATATTAAAAATGCAGTATACTAAATTAGTATACTTAAAGTCTGCTAAATTGAACTAATTTTGTACTTAATGCACTTTATTGTGCAGAAGTAGTGCTGATGTCCAACTAAAGATATTCTGAAGTATATTTGATTGTGCTAAAGTGGAACTATTGCAAGTATACTTCAGGTACACATCTTACCTGATATATTTAAAGATCATACAATCCTCATCAATAGTGATATTAAAACACATTTTAGGCTTAATATTAAGAAATGTGCATTGTGCACAAGTAGTACTCCAAATAAAGTTTAATTATAATTGTGTAATTGTATAAATGTCAGTAAATATGTTGAACTATACTTTGCATGAAATAAATGTATTTTAAATATATTACTTTTTTTACTAGGCTAAAATCTACTGACAGCCTTGTGAATGGATAAAAAAATTGACACATTTTTTTCAGTGAATGAATAATTTAATTTAATTTTAACCATCTTACTCACATCAGTCATACTCATATACTCATATCAGTTGACCACTCATTAGCTAAATAAAAAGTATTGGTGGTGATTCAAGTTGATGACCTTTTTACCTTCATCATATTTTCCCCATTAAAAAATGTCAATGAAGAAGTTATAAAAATTGTTATAATAGTAATTAATGATATAATAATTTCTTAGCAAATGATTCTCTACATTTACTACATTTAAATAATACTCCATTATGTCCTTCATCATGTTTTCTATGAGAAACAAACAGTACATTGAACAGTACTGTTATTGTTAACTAAAACAACATTTTTTTTAAAACATCTGTTAACTAAAATAAAATACTACAAAAAATATTTTTTTCTTATTTAAATTAGTAAGCAAGGCAACATTTATAATTTTTATTTGGGTTTAAGTTGAAGTACTAAAATTACTTAAACTGAAATTACATTTATCACAAAGTAAATAGACATTTAAAAAATAATCTGTGATACAGAAATGCTCTTTTCACAGTCACCATCATATTTTCCCCTGTTAAAAAAGTATAGAAATTGAAGTTTAAAATAAAAAAGTGTTGAATGTTATCTGGCGTTAAAGTAAGTAACAGTGTTACCAGCAACTGGGCCAGGAAATGTAAGAATCAATTGATCTGTGTTGATAAAATGGTAACAGTAACTGGCTCATGGGTTTGTTTTACTGTATCTAAAACGACAACTCTGGCACATTAAACAAATTATGGTAAATTAAGACATGAAACTGGTGATTCTAGTGCCTAAAATTAATTAAAGATTGAAAAATGTTGGTTTTTAAACATATTTTTCTCTTTGAAACAGGTTTGTAGATTGAGTTCCTATTATACCCATCATGTCTTGCTTTCTAAAAACGCAATCCGTTTATCCCTTTACATTCTGCTGCTTTCTCTGCATACGTGTTTCAGACAAAGAGCATCAACCTGACACTCTGTAACCAAATGGGTCCTTCCAGCCCATCCACGAACACTGATACCCTTTCCAGCTAATGGTAACTCTATAAGTTAAAGCGCTGTAACCTGTGCTGCATTGTGCTTTTTACTGTGGTGATTGAAAGGTTTGTGCTTTAAAGACCTGATTTGTGGCGTAAGTGCTTGTTGACATTGTATGATTATTGATAGCAATTTGTTAAAGTGACCTTTAATTGCAAGGTGTTTTCAGTTTTACAATCACTATTTGTAAATACATTTATTTTTATTCATATTTTTACACTGAAGAAAGGGGTACTTGCTTTTTGAAATAAGTCGCTCACATAATGCTAGGCCCATCCAAAATTCTGTTACCACATGCCTCCTTCAATGCAAATCTATTAGATTTTTCACCAGTTTTATTGTTTATCAGGTAAAAATCTTAAGTCTGATGACTACAATCAAAATCACACCATTCTTCAACATGTTACACAATCTGAGCACCGAAACATAACACTTACTCTTTACCCGAGTACGTGCAAGACTAATAGTGAAGCACCACTAATAATTGTTAAAAGTTTAAATTCTGTAAATACTCTACACTCTAAACGTAAAAATAAATAAACAAAAAAAAATAACATTTTGAGCACTCAAAATGACAATTTGATGGCCTTGTTTAGTTACAATTATTTATGTATATAGGCTAAAGTAAATGTTTTAGCTGAATTTCATGTCATGTCAAGTTAATGATTTAAGGTCTGCCATCATTGTAACAATGACCAGTTTATGTTAATTAAAACATATAATGCACTGTATCAAGTCCATAAAAAGTTCTATGCAAATAATTCTCTATATTTACATTTAAATTATTCACAATTATGCACTTCATTCCAATGTATATGGAGCAGTATTGTTATTGTTAACTGAAACGAACACAAAAAAACATTAAAACATTACGTTAACTTACATGAAATTTAAAATGAAAGATATAAAGATATAAAATACATTTATTTTAAGTTAGTAACTAATTTTCATTGTAGTTTAAGTTGAAGTACTTAAATTACTAAAAATAAAAATAAAAACTAAGTAGACATTTTATATTAAAAAACTAATGAAAATTGACAAAATGACTAAAAATATAATTATTTATA
>NW_015542410.1:1466162-1475615 GCF_001515605.1 Sinocyclocheilus anshuiensis | reverse complement strand
AATTCTAAAATAGTATATTAATTGTACTAAAATAATAGTGGAAGAACAAAGTGTAACATGGAAACTCATAAGGCAAAAAACAAAACAAAGCATGAAATTAAATAATAATAAATTGGGCAAACGGGTCAGAACCGCAAACCCATTTTTTCAGTAGCCTTCTTGACCTGAACAAATTCAAAAATGACTCTTTTGCTTTTATTGTTGGTTTGACTTCAAAATTCAGCGTATTAAAAACAGCATCAATTTTGTTACCATACTACTGTAATCAAGTACATTTTGTTATTTACTTGGTAAGACTAATTTTTAGTCTACTGTGGCATTCACATCAACACTACCCTTGTTTGACGTTCTGCCAAGTCATATTTTCCCTTTCCCCTACGTCACTCACCTGAAGTCACTATATGGATGTATAATCCAAACCCCAAATGACTTGACCCGTTCCTGCTCGGCTGCAACCCCCTTCGCACTCCCAAACATTCGCAGAGAGAACTTGTTGACCCCTGGCTGCAGCATGGAGCTGAACTGTCTCTGGAGAAATGTGGACTGGTCAGCGAAGACCCTTTCCTCTGATTCGGATGGCTGAGGGGCTCCTGCTGGCCCTGTTGACTCTGCCATGGCTTTGTCGAGGCAAGGTGGAGTGGATGTGGTCACAGTGGTGGTTGCTGTTGTGCCATCTAACCTTGCGGTCACCTCAAGGGATTTTGAGGTGGGACTGGCCCCTGAGTCTGTTCGTTCCTGGTGGTTCACAACGGACAGCAGCCTTCGGCTCACGTCCTCTCCTGCTTGCTCTCCTCGCAGTAAAGTCTTTGAAGAGGAACGCCAGTTGGTTAAGGAGAAGCCTCCTCTGGAGCCGAGCTTCGAGTCACCATTTGAAGCCAGAGGCTGTCCATCACCATCCATAATTCAGATCTGATGTTAATGCAGGTTCAGGTTGATGACTAGTTTGGCAGCTGGAGTCTCAAGAAGAGAGTGAGGACATGATGCTTTCCAAATCCAGAATCCTTTTGTATTTGGAAACCAAGGTTTGTATACAAAACCTCAGGTTTTCAATACGAATTGGTCTAAATATGACTTGAACACCTCTTTAAGATGAATGTATTTGTTAACTTGTCTTTAAATACTCATAATGCAAACTTAACCTTCCTTTAAAACTCTTTCTTGAGTATGAACACAAAGCATTAGGTCTCAACTAGCATTTTCAAAATGCCCAAACATGTCCATTTATTTAGCCTACTGTAAGTTTACCAGTATAAATGGACTCCCAAAACTTCCAAGGAGAATCCAGACGTCCCTCTCTGCGTAATTCATCCGCCCTTGGAAAGCTCCTCTGGGAATAGCCTAAGTGCATTTATTGTCAATATTATTCTCCGGTATCCACTTTCCACACATTTACCATCTCGCGCGCGGGCAAATTCTCCTCAGAATTAGCGCGGGTTTACTTGTCCTCAAATCACTTTAGTCCTCAATTATTACATAAAGAACGGGATGAAACCCACAGAGGTTTGAGTATAATCGGCTTCTTGATGGCAGGCGCTGTCTTTATCTCCCTCTCTGCTGACACCTGCGTGTTATCTGTTCAACAAGCTGTCGGGATGAACAGGTAAGGGAGAGAGCGTCACACCTCAGCGGCCCGGCTGGGGAGGAAATGGGCGGGGCCAACCTGTGCTAGAGGACACGGAATACGCTGGAGGCTCACTGTGTATTTACCTGAGGCTGCTGTGAGCTTTAGAAATACATTCTGCCTGTGTGCAGAAATACACTGTATGCATATTTAAGGAACGAATTCTTTTTAAAATGTAGTATTTGTCTGTTTGTTTAAAAAAAATGCTATTTAAAAAAATTGTTTGTTTTCTAGCAGTAAATTAATTTAATAATGTAGTATGTATTTATGTATGTATAAATATATTTATTTAAAATACCTATAAAATATAATTTAAACAATGTTTTAAAAAAATACGATTTTGTATTAAAATTTAAAAATGTATGTATGAATGTATTTATAATACACGTTTTATTTTATTAACATTTTATTGATTTATGTATTTATTTAAAATATATTGTACTTTTTGTGAATTCTTTTTTTTTAAAGGTTTTGCATTTTCATTAGTGGTTTTGTTTGCTGGTTTCCAAAATGTAATTCAAAACCCTCCTAAAAAATTATTTTGTGAATTCTGTCCTCCAAATTAAATTTGAATATACTTTTGCTAGTTGTTGGGACATTAAAAGGAAATTACTAATTTATTCAGACGAGACTGTTTTTCCATGAATGTCAGGTCAGAGCACATTTTTATTGGGGTAAGTTGTCACGTGTGTTGTTGTAACTTTCTAAATTAATTAACTTTAATTTGAACTGTATACTGTATACTGTATATTTTTTGGATGTTACCTTTTCCATTCTTGAAGTTTCATTAATTGTTTTACTGTTTAAAATTTGCTGAAAGCTATAGCCCGCCTATTTAAATATAAGATTTCATATTTCAAATAGGTTTCTCAAATCAGTGTCAAACTGCAGGTTCCAATTGTGACAACTTACCCCATACAGTCTGTGTAATGATATGGGTTCATAAAAGGAAAAGTTGTGGTAAATTAGCTGTACCTTACTTATTGGGCAAAAATGGTGGAACATTTTTTTGTAGCCAAGACTTTAAGGTATCAGGCTATACAAAAATATAACATAAAAAGTGTGACAACTAGCAGCATTGTTTATTCTTGCACAGTGTAGTGCAGGCCTGTCGTTGCTCACATCAGGGCATCAGTAAATTCAGTGAGTCCAATGTATAGTATCTTGTTTCGACGACTGTCAATCCTGCAAAGTGCTGAGTATCGTGTTTCTGAGTCTGAGTATAAGTGAGATGCTTTACCTTTGGCAAGCAAGAGGAAATAATTAAAGACACGGCCTTTGCTATACACAGGCTTTCTACAAAGAGGTGGGGAACACTGCCAAATGTGCTGGCTCATGTTCTGCAATGTTGTACTGTGTATCCAATAATTTAATTGTTTTACGTAAATACAGCTCCAGGGCCTGTTTTGACAAACACAATTTTGTTCACTGTGTTCATATACAGTAGGTAACTGGAAAAATGTTGCAACATTCAGGTAAAATTATCTGCAAAATTATCAAATGTAGATCATCTTTATTGGAAAATTTTAACGCAAAAGAAAGCCAGAATCATAAGTGGTTTAGTTGTTTACGGTGTAATTTGAGCCATCTGAGAAACAAATTTGAGTTCAGTTGCTACTGTAAATCCTCAGTGAACTTGAGTGTTCAAAAGGAAAATACAAAAGAGGTACAAAAACATGGAGACAATAAATATAAACCACACATACTGTACAATGAGCCTGAGACCACCAGTGAAAACTCTTCGAATTTACCATTCAAATTTATTTTCAGATTTTAGTTAGGGGCTTAAAGTGAAAAATATTAAATATTTATGAATTATCTATTTATTTCTTTGTTTTGTACATATTTTTAAATCGCTACTAAAGACTTTTTAATTATATTATTATTTTTTTAATTATATTTTAAACACTGATTTTCACTGAGGTCTCATGACTTACCATAATCATGATATTTTATCATGATACACCATAATCAGATTATATTCCTGGAACGCAGCATCTGTAGTTCATAATTCGCCTCAGATATTGAATTGATAGGCCTATTAATCAGCAGCGCTCTTGAGGAACTTCCTCTTGGTAAACAGGAATTATACTGGATAACAGTCCCATCATTAGAGTCATCTGAAACGGTTTTCTTGGTCACGTGACTTTACACGGATCTGCATTTGGTGGCGTTGTTATGGAGGTTTGTGCTCCATTCATATTGAGACTGAGTCCTTGGAAGGCGCCAAAAAGAGAGTTGTCACTTTTGGTGGGGGTCTTGCTTTTTATGTTTGCCCTCTGTACAGGTGTCTGAAAAATGTACATATAGCCTACTATAAGTTAGCCACTGCATTCTTTTGTTTCAGCAAATATAATTTTTAAGTGAGCACAAACGTACCTTCGTGAAGCGTTGTGGGCTTCTGTAATCTTTCTGCGTTCTTTTGCGCAAATTTGACTTGCCTCAGTTTCCTGCTCAGACAAAATACAAACAATTACATTATAATTTAAGCCATAGAGATCAGCTAATAAGTGTCCAATAATTTTATAAGCGTGTTTTTGTACCTTTCCCTGTGCAACTCCGTTTGGTAAGTCCTCAACCAGGATGAGTCGTGTGCTGTCTGACCGTAGCAGCAGGGGGCGCTCTTCCTGCGGACGGTTTTGCCTTTCCGGCTAATGCAGCTGGTCACCTGTCGGAAGGGGGCACCCAGGGATTTCTTCACCACGGCATCCATCTCTCATTTAGCATGTCTTAATGAACTTGAGTCTTTCTCAAACAAAGTGATACTGAAGTTCAAGATTGAAGATATTTCAGTAAAGAAGTGTATTTCAGCTACTCCAGTTTCATACGACCCAGTCTAATAAATAAATGTAAGCACAGGCTGCGTTAAAACCTAGAAAAAAAATCAGATAGACAAATCAATTTATAGTAAACAACAATGCAAAATAAAAAAAAAGACATTTTTATGTTTTAAGTATCTTTACGTATGTATCTTTATATCTTCTATGTATGAAGATTACATTTTAGAACTAGAATTTTAGAATTTTACATTTACAATATATTTAAATACAGTATTTATGAATACAGTACAGGTGCATCTCAATAAATTAGAATGTCGTGGAAAAGTACACAAAACAAGGGGAGTCCGCTTTTAGTTATTATGCCGCCCGCAGTTGGAATCAGCTTCCAGAAGAGATCAGATGTGCTAAAACATTAGTCACATTTAAATGCAGACTCAAAACTCATCTTTTTAGCTGTGCATTTATTGAATGAGCACTGTGCAACGTCCCAACTGATTGCACTATATTTTATGTATAATCATTTTCTATTCTTAACTGTTTTAAATTCATTTTAATCTTAAATCAATTTTTAAATCATTTTCAAAGTTTTTAAATTCCTTGTTTTATTGTTATTATTATTTTCTTTTCTTTTATGTAAAGCACTTTGAATTACCATTGTGTATGAAATGTGCTATATAAATAAACTTGCCTTGCCTAATAGGCTATTTTTTATTATATGAATTAATTCAGTTAATCAATTAATAGTAATAGTATTAAGTAACATAGATAATTAAACTAAAATCATATAACATTACTACATTTGATAATCGCTCATAAAATGCACTTATTTCGTTGTGTATTGTAAGTATAGTAGATATAATAAAATAACATACAATCTTAAGTTCTTCATGTAGATCATACAGAAAAAAAAAATTAAGATAAAGGTCCGACATACCTGATATTTGTTGAAACTCTTCAAATGCATATAATTTGATCCAAGGAACCTGACGCCCAAACTCAGGCACTATCTGCTAGCTTTCCAGCAGCAGTCTTGTTGAGCTCCATGTTTTTAAAGCCAGCTCCCTCCCTGCATCTGTCCCAGCTAATTCCCAAATGACAATTGTTTATAATCACATTAGTGATGGCAGGAGTTTCACAGTCATGATGTTGCTGCTAATATCAGTTTGATCACAACTATGTGCAAAAATCAATATTTTAGTAAGGTGAAGCTGACCAACTATTTTCTTTAAACTTACAGCAACTTAAACAGTTGAAGAGAAATACCTGCTGTATGATTATTGATCTTAACAGATTAAGGGTAAGATCTTTCCTCCCAACAGATGGGAATGTAGGAGGGAAAACAGATTGAGGAGCTTTACAGACAACATGAGATGAACATGTGAATGAAGTCAGCGTTGAAAGAATGATGTGACGAAAAGTCATTTTTAAAGGTGACATATCATGAAAATCTGACTTTTCCAGCAAGTGTCAACAAGAGCTCCCTTGGTGACGTGGCAAAGGGATCTCATTATAATATTACCGCCCCTTAATCTGCATGTTTCCACCCATGGCACCATCATTTTGATTTCACAAGCGACAGCGGTGTACCAGCTCTAATGCCATGGCGAAAGTTTGAGCAAAACATGCTAACTGTTCTGTCTTTGGCTGCACAGACGAGCACAGAACAATATTTAGAGTCCCAGCCTCAGAGGAGACAAGAGAGAAGTGGATTTATTGATTTATTTAGGCTACTGTATATTGCTGCCACACAGATCTAAAATAAACAAGCGATTTATTTCCCAGCTGTTTACCTTCACAGACATAACCGACTGTTTTTGTAACTCATGTGTGTTTAACTTAAACTTAGCAACTGCTGGATGTGTGCGCTCAGAAAACCGTATATCAGAAGTTTAAACTCATATGGTTTAAAACGCATGATTTCAGCGCGATAAACATGATAATCAGAACCAAAACAGATGTTTTTAGCAGATACGAGCTGTAAAGGCGCAGCTCTATTCTGAAAAGGGGGCGGGGACTGGGAGCAGCAGCTCATTTACATTTAAAGAGACAGGCCCGAAAAACAGCGCGTTTCTGCTTCCACTCAAAATAGGCATTTTCAAAATGATATAATAAATGATCTGTGGAGTATTTTGAGCTGAAACTTCACAGACACATTCTGGGGACACCAGAGACTTATATTACATATTGTAAAAAGGGGCATAATATGTCACCTTTAACATAAACAGCTGTTACACTATTCAGCCTCAGACAACCTGTTTCTAGTTCACAATTTGACAATACAAAATTATTCATATTATATTATATTATTTTCTACTAATACATTTTATTGGGCAATAGAGACTCTAGTATGAACACTTTGTCCATTGCCTCGCAAATATTATCCATTAAAAATTATATGTGAACATTATTGTTGCTGTTCATTAGGTGGAATTGTGGTATTGTGGTTTTTTATTGCACTCTTTAGCAAATACTGTATTTAGCTTGTATGTTGGGTATGTTGTTTAAGTCTCTGTTTCTCACTTGACAGTAGGTCTGGAATGACTAAATGACTGTAGTAGATTACGTCTGCTAGAGTGATGCTTTCTAAATAAAGCTGGGTGGATGGTTAGAGAGAAAAGTTAAGCTTTTCTGTGGTTGTCTACACACTAAGCTGTGCTCTTTAAATCGTTTGGCCATGAAAGAAGGCCAATAACAATTCTCTTAATACGTCTCTGGATTCTTTCATCGTTCATCATATCTTAGACTTGACATGTTTTTGTTTTATACATTTACATATTTTTAGAATCCCTACCATTTTTGCATTACTGCAACATCTTTACAATTATTTTTAAGGAATGATGAACGTTTGCTGAAGATTTACTCACCCTCAGGCCATCCGAGACGTAGACGAGTTACAGTAATTTTTTCACAGGAACAGATTTGGAGAATTTTAGCATTACAACACTTGCTCACCAATGGATCCTCTACAGTGAATGTGTGCCATCAGAATGAGTTGAAAAAACTGCTGATAAAAACATCACGATAATCCACGCGACTCAGTCCATCGTGTGAAGGGAAATCCATCATTAAGGTGTTTTAACTTTCTGGACAAAATACAAACCCTTAATCCAAAACAAAGAGAAAAAATGAATTCCCTGTTGTCCTCTCACATCAAAGTCCACCAACATATTTGTACAGAACTGTTTTAGGCTCTTTTTTATTTTTTTTTTTGTAAACAGTTCTTGATCTGTTCATAGTTATCTTCTAATTCAGACAAGATGGCTGTTTCAAACACAGATCTTTTCATTTCAGAAGACATTAACTGATGGACTGGAGTCATGTGGAATATTGTGATGTTTTTATCAGCTGTTTGGAAACATTCTGACGGCACCCATTCACTGCAGAGGATCCATTGGTGAGCAAGTGATGTAATGCTAAATTTCCCTAAATCTGTTTCCATGAAAAAAAATAAAATCTATATGGTGGATGGCCTGAGGATGAATGCAATTTCATTTTTGGATAAACAATTCCTTTAAATGCATGCCTCATATCCATTGGAGATAAAATATTAAGACTGCATGGAAAAACATTTTAAGATTTAATACTCGGGAGCTTCAAACGATTCCTGAGGGATTCCTATCATTGAGTTGTAATGCCAAAGGATGATTAAGTGCAGAAGAGTTTCATAGTATTCAACTCTAGCTAAAGCACTGCACTAACACCCAATTAAGTGCCAAAATTTTGATTTCATTTCAGCAAAGTATATCATCTGCACACAGTCAATATAGAAACAACATTACAAGAACGATGTGATTGTAAAAACATTTTGCCTGGAGAGCCGCTGTGAAAACACATTCACAGCAAGCAAACACAGGCCCTTTATTCTATAGTCACAACATATATTTATTCATATTTACAAATTTATACAGTCAAATCCATACAAAGACACAAAATGAGACGTCCGGTTCACTAAATAAATACTGTAAACGTGTGCTGAGGGACACAATCACCAGAACACTGCTGCTCTGTTACTTGGTTTGAATTGAACTGAATACAAACAGTGTGTTGAGATGCATCTGCACTTACCAGCGAAGGGCTAAAATGCACAAAACCGATTTGCCCGATAAATAACTATATTGTAACAGTGATGCTGTTTTGTCAGTTACTTTCTCAAATGGAGTGTTACGTTAATGCTTTTTCGCCATCAAATACATTTTCCTCTTCTTATGGCTGTCCAAAAATATCATTAGCCACAATTGGCTGGAAGAACTGAACCTGAAGGGAGTATTTATTCAAAAACCCTTCAAATGACATTCACACAAGCATGACAGTTTACTGGGATCTTCTAGATGTCCCAAGTTCCTCACATTCTCCCGCTGCACACGGAGCTGTTCTCACATTATGGGAAGATGATTAAGAAATCATATATTTCTGCTTTATTTAACTTATCTTCACTAGAAAACTTTATGCAAAGTCAGTTCAGCTCCATGGTATCTCTCTTGGCATGCGAGTCCTCAGGGTTTTTTGGCGTAAGACAGAGACGTTGGTTGAAGACGAATGTCATTGTCACCGACTGATGTCGCGGTTGCCCTCCCAGCTCTTGCCGGAGCTCTGGTCAGCGCTGCTGATGGTGCTCTGAAAGAAAGGATGTCTCAGGGCTGCAGCTAGAGTGAGACGCTTCGTTGGCTCGTACTCCAGCATGGCCTCGATCAGATCGAACAGCTGGTGATGCTCTTCAGCTTCAGACAGAAGATATCTCTGAGAGAGAGAGAAGGACGATAAAGAATATTGTATCAGAACATGTCATGTGACCACCCAGATTTATATACACATAAAAAAACTAATTTATATATATTTATTTTATATATATATATATTTGTTTAAAAAAATAAAGTAAATAAATAAATAATAATAATAATAAACTGTAGTTTTATATTTAAAAAATGAAAAAGTGTAAGAAAAAAAAAAAAGGTAAAAATCAAAAGACAAGTCAGAAAACTTAAATATGAAGGCCCAAAACAGTTTGTTACTTACCCGTAAAGGTTTACAGTTTTCTCTGACGTATCTTCCTGC
>NW_015542410.1:1458872-1465887 GCF_001515605.1 Sinocyclocheilus anshuiensis | reverse complement strand
CTCGTCCCAGTCCAGACGTCCACGATAAAAGTATTTCTGTTTCCTGTGGGGTGGAGAAATTATTTTAGTCGCACAACCATGTAAGCAAGAAAGACATGGAAACTATACTTAGAAGACAGGCTTTAGAAAATTCCAATCAGTGTCAAAAACGTACCTAGTCTTACGAATCATACGGGAAGGAACAGGGCCTGAAATTCTCTCCATCATGGCTAAATGCTCCCGATTATCATGAGTCTGAGAAGCAAAAATAAAAAATTAACATGAATAAACATGACATAGTTTGATTCTTACACATATAGATTTAGATACACATTTAAACATTTTATACATTTAGACTTGTTTTGTCAGGTTTCACAATACAGGTGCAACACATACTGTATGTTCCTGTACAGATATCTGTGTGTGCGTGAGAGAGAGAGAGAATTAGTGAGCGCATCGGAGGTCAAAGTGTTAATGGCAGGTGTTTGGCTTCAGTGTGCTTATGTGCACACCTGTATCCCCTTTGGTCAGAGTCTATCTGATCTTAAGCTGCTTAGTGAACATAAACAAGAGTTAGTAGACTGTGTAGATCTGCTGTCATGACTCAGAAAGCTGGCATGAAAAAGGAAGTAGTGGAGTTAGATTTTGTACCTGGAAGAGAGTGAAGCCGAGGTAGTACTCAAAGAGTATGCAGCCTATACTCCACACGTCACACGGCTGACTCCAGCCCAATTCTGCAAGAAAAAACAACTGGGTTTAATACTGAGTTATGGAGTCATCTAATGGTGACATCATGTTACTGCACCATAACCTTATAACCAGGACACTGTACAGTATATTCAGTCAGCAGCAAGTGTGCAAACTGTTAAGGTCAAAAGTTGCAAAAATGTGAATAAATCGCAATTATGAATCTCTGCAAGGAGTGCAGGTGCATTAAATCTATACATTACCATTGAAAATGTTTGAGGTCAGTAATTTTTTTTATTAATACTTTTGTCCAGCAAAGACACACTAAATTAATCTAAAGCAGCACAACTACTTTTAACATTTATAATAAGAAATGTTTCTTGAGCAGCAAATCAGTATATCAGAATGATTTCTTAAGGATCATGTGACAAAAGACTGGAATAATGATGCTGAAAATTCAGCTTTGCAATTACAGAAATAACATGCATTTTAAAATATATTAAAACATTTAAATTATAATATTTT
Organism: Sinocyclocheilus anshuiensis; assembly: GCF_001515605.1. Lineage (NCBI taxonomy): Eukaryota > Metazoa > Chordata > Actinopteri > Cypriniformes > Cyprinidae > Sinocyclocheilus > Sinocyclocheilus anshuiensis. The sequence continues at coordinate 1,464,696 of NW_015542410.1, read as the reverse complement.
TACAATATAAATAATTAACGCAGCCTTGGCGAGCATAAGAGACTTTCAAAATCATTTTAAAATCTTACCAACCCAAACATTTTTATAGGTAGTGTACATACAAGTAAGAGTGCCCACTAACTAATTTATATTTATAGCAAAGCAACATATTTTTTATAACATAATATTTCATAACAGATTAAGGTTGGGTATAAGCTTTCATGGAAACCAGTCTTACGTTGGACAATTCCCTGCAGTCACTGTGGCTCTAATTAAATTCTTTGAGGTGGAAAGGAAGAAGCTAATCTGTGTTGCTGCAGCGATTAACTCATTCTTGTCCTGTGACTTAAATAGTCACGTTTCATGCCAATACCAGTTATTTAGTTCAAATTTACATTCAGAGCATTGTGTGCTGCTTAAACATGCCGTTTGGTCAGTCACCTGGCATGATCGTCCTTACCTAGAATAACTTCAGGTGCTCTATAGTGCCTGGTAGAAACAATGGTGCTGTGGTGCTCGTGGTCAAATGTAGCGCTGCCAAAATCCACCACCCTAACTGCCGTGTTCTTCACAGTACGCTCATCCCGCTTCTACCACAGAGAGAAAGATTGGGGGGCATCAATTATCATGCATTTCCTTCATTTTTTCTTTTAATCTATATTAGTGGTCAACTAATAGATTTTTCAGCAGCTTATGCTAGAATGTTAACACACACACACAAATATTGACAAACTCTTTCATTACCTTCTCCACATTGTATGTGATTGTGAAGTCAGAGATGACAAATAGAATGTTTTCTGGTTTCAGGTCTGTGTGGGTCAATTTGTTTTCATGCAAAACTGCAAATAAGGAGAAACAGAACAAATCAGCATATTCATAAATACCATAAGTAGGACTGGCCCTTTAATACAGTACATAGCAAATGGAGTCCAACTTCAATGAGCTTTTTGAAAAAGTGTGTTTACTTACACTTGACAGCTAGGCAGATCTGGTAGGCCATATGACGCACTTGACTGATGGAGTAGGGCAGGTAATTGTTTTCTTTGAGGAAATCAAAAGTGCTGAGAGCCAACAGCTCAAAACTGATACACATATGGCCATGATAGTCGAACCAGTCAAACATCTGGACACACAGACTAAGAATTGAGAAATAGAGAAAAGAATACAACATTTAGTAAACAAGCTACCAATACTGTGGTCTTCGGTATACCTCAAGGTAAGTTTGCACCTAGATGCGCTATACTTTAAGTACTGCATATGCGATTGCTCAAAACATGCAAAATTTTGTTAAATGTTAATTTCATAAAGATTCTGATCCAAACTCACTTCTTATTCTCAGGATCTTTCTCATTGATTCGTTCCAGAACGTTGATCTCCAGCCGGGCTGCCTCTTTGTACTTCTCCACATTTTTGATGATCTTCAGAGCGACGCGTGCTCCACCCCTTAACCAAGCAGAAGAGCATTAATTCAAACATTGCAGTTTTCACTTCTGGCAGTTAGCTTTCTAACCGCTAACAAGATTGAAAACATGTATAAGCAGTAGAAGAAATGAACTACATTGATGAGACTATGGTGAATAGATTTCTTGTTTGTTGTAGGGTGACACAAATAAAATCATTATAGAGCAATAAAAGCGCTGGCAAAAGATGGGATGGTTCTTATTTTTCTGAATATTTTGTTAAAGGAACCATAAGCCCTTGCTTTTCTTGCTGCCTGTAATAATCACACACTGCATTTCTGGCCCCAAGAGCAGATATTTCCCAGCCTAACAACTAGACAGACATTTTAACAGCCAAGCAACATTTTTTCGTTTGAAGTTCACACCATGCTGGTTTTGTAATAAAGCAGCTGATTGGTTGCCAAGTGATGACGCTCACCTGCGATGATCAATACATTGCATCACCCTCCCGAAGGTGCCCTCGCCCAAAGTGCCGACGATCTCATCTAAGAGACAAATAGAGGGAAAAAGATGTAGAGAAAGGGGAGGGGAGATGTAAAGAGAGCAATTAGACAGCGTATTTAAAGAGCCATCCTAAACAAGCTTCCTAAAATCACATTTTTAACCAAAACTGTGACTATCTATACGGGTTAACCTAAAAAAATTAATAAATCTGACAAGTGGCAATATGCACAAACTTGATGAAAGGAATAATGTAAACATGGTCTGAAAAAACGGCACGTTTTTCCAACAATAAAAATAGTCTACATTTCTGTAAAAAAAAAAAAAAGCGGTCTTTATTAGATTAAAAAAATTTCACTAAACGATTTTAAAACTATGGGACTGCTTTAAGCTAATTCAAAAAGTAAAAATTACTGTATATTCTATGAAAAATGACATGCACAGAGACTATGGAAATATGGCGAATGTCACAGAGCAATCGTATCCTTAAATCTAAATGATTGACAGCATAGGCGCAATGTGAATCTTGATGTAGCCAATTGCTGCAACAAGACCAGAATAAAACGCACATTATGGAGACGTGGAAAAGCTAAATCTGGGAACCTGGCAGTCAGGAATTAAAAAGGATCATAATTCTTCTACACAGCAACACAAACAGCCCAAACCCACTGAAAATAATAAATAAAGGAGCTACGAAAGACATGTTGGACATGCCTTCCCCCTTGCCTGTTCCGGCAAAAGGGGAGAACATTCTACGACAGCGTCATCGTCACCACCAACATCATGATCATGACCTCCTGCCCTCCCCTGTGTTTGTCTGCTGTGTGCTGGTACTGATAGGGAGAAAGGTTACGATATATAGGAGTAGAGGAGTAGTAGTAGTGGCAGTGTGTACATCTCTCTTGCAGGACGTCGCCACTCCGACAGATCAGGTGACCCTCCTCGTCGTCCCGCACACACAGTGCCCTCGTCCCGCTGTCACTCCGCTGCTTCGGCCCGGCCAGGGTCACAGGTCAGAGGTCACGCCACGACCGCAGAGGGAGGAGGGGAGGTGGGTGGAGCGGGGAGAGTGGAGGGGGGCAGCCGTAGCCACGGCGTCGAAGATGAGCAGTGTTGTAGTTGTTGTAGGTAGGTTTGGTGGTCATGGGGCGATTCGTATGACACCACGTGAGAAGATATATATAACGATAGGGATATAGTGCAAGGGATCAAGTCAAAGATAACATTTTACCCCTCCCTTCTTGCTTGCTTGCTTTCAGACTCCCCTCATCCCTCTGCCTAGCAACCCTGACAAAAAGTCACAAAAAGCAACCTGCATCAACATTTACTCACAGAAGAGCACATGAGTAAAGGCATTGCTAATTCACAACTATTACATCCATAACATCTCCAAATAAAATGTTGCTCTAGTGGGAGACTGGAAATAAAATGAAAAAGAGCTGAAATTATGAAACAACTTTATATGCTTTCATTTAAAAAAATCTCTTTTGTGACATCTAAACTGTGTGAAAGAGTTATATAGGTGTGCAGATATAGCAAGATAAAGAATGGATGAAAGTTATGAGATATTAATTACGGAGGCTCTCCCAACAAAGCTATTCACTACTTATATTAACATTAATGTATATTGGATTGAGTCTCACTATTTAATGTTACAGATGGGGCTAACACTGAAAGCCAAGACTCGGACTATCACTATCAAAAAAGACAAAACGTCAACAAAAAGAAGAACATAAAACAAAGGAGTTCATACTTACCCAATCCTGGGGCTGTGGAAAAGAAAAGCATTATGGAGAAAGAAAGACAGGAGCGTGTAGAGGTAGAGATAGAAGAAAGGATTTGGGGGTGGGAAAGAGCAGGCTCGGGTATTGAAGTACTCACCGAGGACGATGGGCTATAGGACCTGGTTCTACGCCGCCTTCGTTTGTGCTTACGCCTGCTGCCTTTCCTCCGGTACGAGTCCTCGTGCTCCCGGTCACGGCCCCGGCGGCAGTCATAGCTGGGCAAGGCATCGCGGGAGTAGTAGTTGCTCGGCGTCCCGTGTTCCCTATCGCAATCCCTGTCCCGGTCGCGGCTGTGGTCCAGGCGCCGATAGCTCTCGCCGTAGTGTCTGTCGTAAGGCCTGCGGTCTGAAGAGCGGTTGTCGTAGCTGGGGAGAAGATGAGTGTCATTTAACACTGAATGACTTCCAAGTGAGCACTGCATACTACCTGGTTTTGAATTAAAATTTGTTAAAAACTTATAATAAAATATATTGGATTTGACACTCCAAAATGAACCTCTGATTATCATACAATCAGAAGTTTTAACATTTGTATTTTAAATAAAGTCTATTGCATACAAATTGAGGATATTCAAATTTGAGAAATTTACAGCAGCCATTACTATAGTCTCTACAGTGTCACATGATCCTTCAGAAATCATTCTAATATGCTGATTCGGTGCAAAAAACATGTCTTATCAATGCTGAATACAGTTTTTGCCTTTTATGCACATTAAAAAGCATGATTATTATTATTATTATTACTAAGTAATAAAAAAAGGAAGTATTATTATTGTAATATTTCCCAGACAAAAATCAAAAAAATCTAGAAAAATATTATAATAATCTTAATTTACAGCACAGCTAACAGCCCTCTACGAACACCTTGGCAATTGAATTGTCATTGGCTAGTAAAGGTTTTTGTTTACTCGCCAGACTGATATATATATATATATATATATAAATGGCACATGCATATATGACATAATAATAATAATAATAATAATGTGCTATACATCTGGAACAGGAGATTTATGTACAGGTTTGTGCATGTATATCAGAGAGCTGCTTCAGTTTAATCAGGAGGGTATACAGGATGATGGTGTTGAAAGTGGAGCTGAAGTCCACAAACAGGATCCTTGCATAAGTTCCTGGTTTGTCCAGATGTTGCAGGATGAAGTGCAGTCCCATATTGACTGCATCATCCACGGACCTGTTTGCTCGGTAAGCAAACTGCACGGGGTCTAGTAAGGGTCCAGTAATGTCCTTCAGATAAGCCAAACAGGGATGATAATAGGTGAGCACCAGCCAATGAGATTGCCGTTTGCGCATTAGTTCCGCCCACTACCGGAGAACGCGGCAGTTCTTAAACGCTGAAGAATTCCAAAGGAACTCCGTTAATTTGACAGCGAAAATACAACAAAGAATATCGTTTACATGTAGCGCGTCAATTCTCTCTCTCTCTCGCTGCGTGTGTGTGAATCAAAGCGACGGCGAGTTATGCGCCTTCACACTAGAGTTTACGGTACGTTGAATACAGGTGCGCTGCACATCCATTGAGATGAACTGTAAAATAGCACAGATCACTTGACGGAGAGAGAAACTCTGAAGCGCTCGGTCAGAGTGTTCGGCGAGTGAATATATATCTGTGCTAAACTTAATACTTAGCCTCCAACTCACACACTGGCGAATAAAATCTGAGAATGTATTAGCAATTGGCTAATATTAGACATCATTTAGTCGCCCAGAGTAAGATTTAGTCGCATATGCGAGTGATTTACTCGCAATGTAGAGGGTTGACTAAACTGACAATGTGTCAATTTAATGTTCCTGTGGTAAGGGTTGACAATCCTATTACTCGTCTTAGTGGAAACCTGCCTCAATTGCTGTCAGCATGTGCCTTTTTGAGCTGTGTAAGGCATCAAGCACCGGTAACCCATGCAAATTTGACCATTTTGGTCAATGCTTCCAGTACACGTTTTTATATACAGATAGTTATACACTTTTTAACCTAAACCCACCCCTACCCATAACCCTACCCCTCACAGAAAACTTTCTGCATTTTTACAATTTCATAAGTTAAAAAAAACTTGTTTACTTTATTTTAACAGTTTTACAAATGAGGACATCCACAAATTGAGGTTTTTGCCGATTTTGTCAGGCTTTGCTCACTTTTGGGTAC
>NW_015542410.1:1443988-1458713 GCF_001515605.1 Sinocyclocheilus anshuiensis | reverse complement strand
TATTATCTGCTGGGTTCATGAATATTAATCACGTTGTCAGCGTTCGCTCGAACTGATTTGCTGAAATCAAAACAGGGATGGTAATAGATGAGCGCCAGCCAACGAGAGCTGTTCGCGCATTAGCTCCGCCCACTGCCGAGAAACCATATCTTCTGCTTGTTCTTAAAAGCTGAATAATTCTAAATGAACTCTGTTATTTTGACAGGAAAATACAACAAAGAATGTGGTTTACATGTAGCGCGTCGATTCAGCGTGGTATGCAAGACTCTCGCTCTCTCTCTTTGCATGTGAGAGAAACACAGCGCTATCAGTAAAGCGACGGCGAGTCGTGTGCCTTCACACTAGTTTACGGTATGTCAAATACAGGTGCGCTGCGTGCTACATACTGCGCATCCATTGAGTACATGACATGATCCATTGAGCGCATCCAAATAGTACAGATCGCTTGACGGAGAGCGAAACTCAAGCGCTCAGTCAGCGTGTTTATCGAGTGAAAATCTGTGTTGAACGCCTCTCACACACATACTGGCGTTTAAAATCTAAGAATTTATTAGCGAATGGCTAATGTTAGACATTATTTAGTCACCCAGAGTAAGATTTAGTCGCATTTGCGAGCGATTTACTCGCAATGTAGAGGGTTGCACGATCATACCTCCTGGATCTGGCATAGCCGGCATCCTGTCTGTGTCCTCTCCCTCTCCTCTCACGTTCACTGCTGGAGGAAAACGTCGGTGACCGGCGATGCCGAGGTTTTCTCCCTCTGTCTCTGTCCCGCTCATGATAACGATCTTGGTAGCTGCTGCGGCTGGCCCTCTCCGAGGATGGGTACCGCCTGGAGTGCGGCATCTGCTCAAGGTACAACAAATATATTAAGATAAACAAGAAAATAAAAAAAATACAAGATTTTTTTTAAACAGACATTGGAATATCTTTATTATTTTTAATATATAATATTAATATACATTTTTTATATTTTAAGCAAGATGAGAATCCAACATGCATGCTTGGTTAAAATCTCAATATTTTTTCATTCAGTAGGATGGACTGTTATCTATCTGTCTGTCTGTCTATCGGGTGCAAAAAAATCAAAATACTGAGAAAATCGCCTTTAAAGTTGACCAAATGAAGATCTTAGCAATGCATATTACTAATCAAAAATTGTTGAGTTGAATTACTGAAATAAATGAACATTTCCACGACATTCTAATCTATTGAGATGCACCTGTATACACAACCTAAAAATAGAGGAAGTGAGAATGCAATAGCCTGTGACTTTTAGAATTCACTGACTTTTATATTCTTATAGAAGGGATCCAAAATAATAACTACTTTAAAAAACACTTCTAGTAAGCTTTTCATATGCTGGAAAAAGGTCTATAACACAACCATTTAATATAAACAATAATCAGTAAATAGAGGAAAAAGTCAAACAACTGTTATAGACATACACTATTATTCACCCGGGGACAAGTGTGAAAAGTCCATATGTGGACAGTTTATAGGCAGGTTTAGAACAGGTCTTAAAACACTTGAAGGACAGACTGAACGAAAGGTTAACACAAGGAAATCTGAGATTTTTAATTAATAACAATTTGCTACATTATTTTAATTGTATGGTTAACACACATGTTGTTAGTGCTATGCAATACTGAATATTGAGGAGAGGACCACTCGGGGTCTGCATGGAAAACAAGCCTTTATATTATACATCAAGAATATTACAGGATTTGTATGCATATGTATTATATTAAGGGAAAAAAGTTATACGAGACTAACGTTACAGAAAATGAAATTAGTTAAGAAATGAGAATTAAGATGATCATCTGAATATGAACATGTATTTAAACGCGCTAGAGAACATCTAAAATCTGGAAAGAAAGAAAAACAAACAGAAAGCTGACGGGTTATAATGCAGAAATTCTGCCTCAAACTATATGAAGAGCCAGTTATTCGAGCCAACTTCTATATTTAGCGGAGAAACCGCAGAACAAGCTACAAATAACGTAAGGAAATACAGAGTAGCTCGAAATTAAGGGTAGTGATAAATGTAAGCAGATGTACAGATGTTTATTATATATAATAACAAGAAAAAACAAAATTTTCGCAGAAACGAATGGACAGGCTAACGTAACCAACTAACGTTAGCTGAAGTTGTACACTGTAGGTTTTGCGTTTACACTGTAATAACAGGGAATTCGTATACTAGTCGTCTCTATTCTTATAAAATGTGCGGCAATGTCGCTAAGTTACATGACTTGGAACCGCGAAGTTTAAAAACAGCATATAAATACTATGTTTTTCGAGCTAACTAGCTGCTCTCCGCGTCGACGGCCATTTTGAGATCTTCTAATCTTCAACGGGCCATTTCTCAAATGCTCGTTCGTGTGTAATTCGGCTGAGTGGGGCAAAAAGTGACCGACAGTAAAATAACGTTTTGTAATCACCGTTTTAGCAGCCAGCCCTGTGCGTTTATCCCAAATAAAATCCGTGTTGACGCTTCGCCTCCAAATTTCTTACTCGAGCCCAATTAAACAGTGAAAAAACAACTTCCGGTTCCTCCTCCAACTCCAACGTTCCTTATACGCGCGCGTGCCATCTGCACATCCGACGTAAACAGCGCAATATTTATTCCAAGACGATAATCCGTAAAAATCGCATAACTACAATACCCCCAAAAATGTACACACAAAAAGAAAGCAAAATTGAAATAGACAAACAAGCTTAATATATTTGAAAGGGATTCGTTTTTTTTTACAGTATAAATAATTGTATTAATTTTGTTTTGTCTGATACTACAGTAAGACTAACACAGTATAGACCATTTTATATATTACACATACCATTCGGTCATATAAAAGAAGTTTTATTCCCCCTTCCCCAACGTGATTATTAGTGTCATTCATTCACAGCTTTTCAACCGGCATATTTGACTGATATTAAATGACATACAAGACAAATATTACACAAAACGTAGTTTTTCATATTTGCTAATTTTATTTACATTTATTAAGTGACTATTAACATTTCGTGTAAAGGTTAAAAATAATAAAAACAAACAAAACTAAAAAGCAATGACACAAACTTTAATATAGATCTTATACTTCTCATATTCAATGGGTCATGACTGGAATGCTCTTCCAGAACAGTGCCACAACTATGTTTCTGATGGCTTGGTAAGACTGTTTACAATGATAACACCTCTATTAAAGTTGTAGTGTTTTTTGTTGAAAGCAGTATATCAGAGCAGCCTTCCTGTGCACCGCAAAGAGCCACAGCAGCAGAGCAGAACCTTCCCCTCCACACTGCCAACCTCATAGTTATAATCCCACGTCAACTCCGTACCCGCCTTGATGCGCCTGGTAAAGACAGACGAAAGGAAAAACACAATAAGACAACTTTCTGGATAAAACATTAACATTAACATTAAAAATAGCAAGAGTTTCCAAATAAAATTTGGGTTAACCACTTATTTCTAAGTAAAACTTCAATTTCTGTATTAGAAAATCAAGCTGGTATGAATCAAGGCACTGACTTGCTGGCGAAGAATGCCACCCATGGAAACCGAAGGTCGTGTGTGTCGACAAAGACGTTCTGAACAAACAAATTCGGACTGCAGCTATGCTGTTGAGAAAAGCGGGATTAGTAGTAAAAAAATGCACATAATATTTACAAACTTGTATAATTGTTGACACATCTACAGTGACGAGGCTGAGTTTGGCTTACGTTGATGAAGCGGCCGAGGTTGCCCTGTTGTCTCGCGTCAATGATGTAACAGGTCTCCTCGCTGTTGAACAGTCTGCGGGTGTTCTTGCCAGTTACAGCTGTCCTCGTTTTCTCATTCTTTGCGTCCAAGGTTTCTAGAGGTTTTACTCTTCTCTGGAATGACTTTATGGCAAAGCAACGCTTTGGACCGGAGGTTTCTTCACCTACAGACACAAATTATAGACTGAGCAAATTCAATGAAACACTAAAAACATTAAATGAGGAACAGAAATTGAGAATAGAGAGAATAGAAACTGACCGTCCTCTCTCATTTGTTTGGTCACTTTCTTCTGAGCATCTTTATATGTTTCATGTGGCTTATGGGATAGTTTTCTCTCACCGAAGGACATGTGATTCACTAAACAGGTAAAGAGGACAGGTTAAAAAAAAACATCAGGCAAGTTTGCTACATAATAGAGCCACATGGATAATGCAAAAAAGTTGCCAGATCTCAGCCAAATTAAACCTAAATAGTAATGGTTAAATGATTAAAAAAAAACTACAAAAATAACAAATACACAAAACAAAACATTAAACAAATTACAATAAAAAGAAAATATAAAATTGATTCAAAATAGTAATAAAAACAATAATAGCATAGAAAAAAATACGAACAATGCATCTTACCTTCGGTTTCCTCTTGTTCTGTGTCCAGCTCCATAAGTTCTTCTCTTTCTATGGAAAAAGAAAAAAAAAGAGAGAAGATTTCATAGTTACGCATAGAAATGAAAAGACGTGCAATTGTTTGGCTAATGTCTTCATATGGTCTTATGGTTGAATATTTGAACACACCTTCACCACTGCTGGAGTCTTCTTGGCAGAGAGTGTTTTTCCATAATGGCCCCGTTTTCATTTTAATGGTCTTCTTGTTGGTTTCGACCTCTGTGTCAGAGCAGTACGCCTCGCTTTCATAACCCTCTTTCAGTTTCTCCACACCCTCAATGAAGTCAAGGTTGGCCAAATATTCATTGCCAGACACTGTGTCGTCTTCATTCATTCGGTCTTCGTTTACTATTTTACCTGTTAGGTGATAGATGGAGGTGATGAGAGAGGAATTTTGTTGTGTGCAAAGACCTAACATTTATGTTCACTTACCAGTGAAAACACACACAAAAGTGCCCTTGGCCACATCATCTCTGCAGCGGATGCCCCATCCCTTGTGCTGTGTCATGAAGAGCTCCAGCCGCAGCTGCAGCCCGTGCTGAACCAGCCTGTTGCTGCACATTCTCGGATCACAACGGCACAGAGGGTTACACTCGTACACCCTACAGAGATGGAAGGAAAGAATTTCAATCAGCTTTGTGTCTGAAAATATAAGTGTAACTTGTTTTTGAGGTGAGAAAGCTATACACTACTGTTTAAAAGTTTAGGGTAAGTGAGATTACTTTTTTGAATAAGTTTAATACTTTTATTCAGCAAAGATGCATTCAATTTATCAAAACAGACAGTAAAAACATAAACTGTTACAATTAAATGTTGCTCTTTTGATCTTTCTATCCATCAAAGAATCCTGGGGGGAAAAAATCCTCACGGTTCCCATAAAAATATTAAGCAGCACATCTGTTTTAAACTAGGGCTGCACAATAAATCGCATGCGATATTTAACGCGCATCTTATCAGTAAAGCCGGTTCTGTAATCAGCGGTAAATCTCCATCACGTGCGTGCTTTCACATTGAGCAGCATTAACTACACAGAGCCGTTGTTCACTGAGCAGCTGCGCAAAAAATCGTGCAAATATGAACGTGGTTTTGTGCAGCTCGTCAGTGAACAACGGCTCTGTGTAGTTAATGCTGCTCAATGTGAAAGCACGCACGTGATGGAGATTTACCGCTGATTACAGAACTGGCTTTACTGATAAGATGCGCATTAAATATCGCATGCGATTTATCGTGCAGCCCTATTTTAAACATACTACTAATAAGAAATGTTTCTTGAGCACCAAATCAGCATATTAGAATGATTTCTGAAGGATCATGTGACATGAAGACTGGAGTAATGGAGCTGAAAATTCAGCTTTGCATCACAGAAATAAATTAGATTTTAAAATATCCAAATAAAAAAAGTGTTACTTTAAATAGTAATAATATTTCACAATGCTCATGTTTTTATTGTATTTTTGATCAAATAAATGCAGTCTTGGTGAGCATAAGAGACTTTTAAAACATTTTAGCCACAAACCTGCAGTGATCGGCAGCATATCTAGTTATTTGCTGATCTGGAGCAGATCATGATTAAAATATTTTTTACCATAAAATAATCACTGATGTGTTACATCTGATTTTAGAGAGGCTCCACTGTAACCACACGATAATCAGACAGAGTTTGTTTCTAACCCTGTTGGCAAGGTGGTTGGCAATCTCTTATGTGTGTATCCAGCACTAATATCCACTGGACCTCCACTGCATAGGGACGTAGCCTCAACGGTCAGCTGGTGGCATGCACACTTTGACCTGTCACACATACAAATACAAAATGTTTAATAGCAATTTCCATAATTTAAAAGGAATGTTCCATGTTCAATCCAATTTATGTAATCAAATAATTATAATTTGTTGGCTATCTAAAATCAAAAGGTATATTCAGCCCCCTAATTCATTATTTCCAAGCCAAAAAACATTTTCTGGGAAGTCGAGTTTGTTTCTAACCCTGTTGGCAAGGTGGTTGGCAATCTCTTATGTGTGTATCCAGCACTAATATCCACTGGACCTCCACTGCATAGGGACGTAGCCTCAACGGTCAGCTGGTGGCATGCACACTTTGACCTGTCACACATACAAATACAAAATGTTTAATAGCAATTTCCATAATTTAAAAGGAATGTTCCATGTTCAATCCAATTTATGTAATCAAATAATTATAATTTGTTGGCAATCTAAAATCAAAAGGTATATTCAGCCCCCTAATTCATTATTTCCAAGCCAAAAAACATATTTTCTGGGAAGTCATATTTTGGGTATGATCTCAAGAATTATGACTGCCAGTTAGGAATTTGTGGATACAGTACATAAATTAGTTTGTCTAAATGGTAAAAAAAATTTGGAAAATGTTAGAATCTGCATAAAACATTTTACAAACCTTTAAAGGCCACCTACAACAAATAAGCAAAATGTGCAGCAACACACAAACTGAATGATGACTCACGAGTCTAAAATAACTTCTGAAGTAAAGGACAACATGCCAAGATAAACAGCTGTAAATAAACCTTGACCTGTACAAAACCCGGAAAATTCCTTTAATTTCACAAGTTTTCACCCACAAATGCGGACTTAAAAAACTGTACCTGTCCTGACAGCCATCTGTGCAGTCACAGCCGATCAAAAAATCTGGGCTTGTATTGACTGAAACACCCGGAGCTGGAACTCTGTCTTTGGTGTAACTGATGTTAGGAGCAAGCGTATTGTCCACTTCATTAATGCAGGGCACCGGCAACACCTCTCTGCCCTCTGATATGTCCGGCAGGTAGAGGTGAGGCTTGCCGGTTGATGTGGAAGGAGGTCGGGAGCGATTCACAAGAACAAATGGGTCCATACAGAACATCTCCAGGAAAAGGAAGTCACAACGTGTTTCTAACAAGTATTCCTGCACTTCCTGCATGTCGCACAGGCTCCGCCCACACGGAGAACGATAGAAAATGTGGAAAAACACCTAAAGAGAGCAAATAATAAGAAATGTTCCTTGAGCAGCAAATCAGCATATTAGAATGATTTCTGAAAATCACACTGAAGACAAATTCAGATTTGCATCACACGAATATATAACATTTTAAAATATAATTAAATAGAAAATATATAATTCATAGTGCAATAATATTTAACAATATTGCCATTCTTGCTCTTTTTTTTTCTCAAATACATGCAGCCTTGGTGAGCATAAAAGACTTCTTTCAAAAACATTAAAGGGGTCATATGACGATGCTAAAAATAACATTATTTTGTGTACTTAAATAATTGTCCACATACCGCACATTATTGTTGCTACTTTATGCCCCGCTTTTCATCATATGACCCCTTTAAAAAAATCTTAGCGACGCTAAAGTTTTCACCAGTAGTATGCATTGAGAGTAGTTGAACGCCAATTGGAGCAACTTCCTCAAACGCCACCCACCTTTCCATCGATGCGCCTTCTAGCCGTCATTCGCCGAAACTTAAAAAGCAGTGGTACAAGAAGTGGATTTTGACCTTGATGCATGTTGACTTGAGACGGTCTCAGCCCATCCAGACATGCTGGACAACAGCGATGATGCAAGTATATGGACTTGTACTGGTGTTGCATTGAAACACAATCTTCTTCCTCAGAAACACACTCTTCTTCCTCATCAGAGGCAGGTCGTTTTGCACTTCTAGAATATAGAGCCAAATATGACATAGTTGGTGATTAGTATTCCAAATCATTCTGCATTTAAAGAAATAGTTCAGCCAAAAATAAAACTTGGCTGAAAATGGATTCACCCCCAGGCCATCCAAGTGTAAGAGATTTGGAGAAATTTAGCATTACATCACTTGCTCACTAGTGGATCGTCTGCACTGAATGGGTGCCGTCAGAATGAGAGTCCAAACAGCTGATAAAAACATGACAATAATTCACAAGTAATCCACACGACTCCAATCCATCAATTATCGTCTTGTGAAGTAAAAAGCTGTTTTAACCTAAAACCATTACTTCTGGCCAAAATATGTCTACAATCCATAATAACGCTTCCTCCAGTGTCAAAGCCCATCCCCTGTTGTCCTATCACATCAAAATCCACAGACATGTTTATTTAGAACTGCTTTGGACTGTTTTCACTTTAAACAGCACTTGATATGTGCATATTTCTCTCCTGACTCAAACAAGATAACTTTTTCACCAGAGAAAGAAATGTTATGGATAGAGGACTTGTATTTTAGCCGGAAACAACGGTTTGAAGTTACACATCTTAATAAGGTATTTTTCTTACAAACATGCAGCTTTTCACTTCACAAGATAATTGTGGAGTGGTGTTTTTATCAGCTGTTTGGACTCTCAGTCTGACGGCACCCATTCACTGCAGAGGATCCACTGGTGAGCAAGCAATGTAATACTACATTTTTCCAAATATGTTCCCATGAAGAAACAAAATCAATCTACATATTTGGTGGACAGTAAATGTTCAGCAAATTTAAATTTTTGGGTGAACTGTGCCTTTAACTAGGACAAGCCTATTACTCACCTTAAATTTGAGACAGCTCGTACGACAGGTGAAAGCATTGTCAACCTCTGGAGGATGACCTTTGGCTGGAAAGCAGCCGACATGATATTTTGAGGGCTAACAGATGATGTTTTGATGACTGTATCAGATTGTCGGGTGACCCGCACAGGAGATACAGCTGTTGCGGTGACAGTCGTTGAAGTAACAGTCGCTGAGGGAACTGCTGTCGAGGAGGGAGTTGTGCTGTGCTGAGGCGTGGCATTTCCTGCTAAACAACAGAGTTTGGCATGAATTGTATTACATTACAAAAAGAGATAAATAAAAAAAATATGCTGTTCTCCACAATGTAATCACTTTTTTAAATAAAAAGAAACTTGAACATTTAAATAAAATAATACACAAAAAAATGTATAAGGTAAACAAATGTTTCAAGAGATTAAAAGTGCATTTTCTTTTGTTTTGATAACAAAATATTGATTTTTGTCATATTGATAATGAGCATGTTCAATATCCCAATATACTGTATTACGGAATACATGCACGTGTCTATTTGGGAATGTGCATAAAAGAGGCAGGATGTGCATGAAACACAAAGTCTACCTGATATAGCAGGCTGTTGCGTTTTCTGTTGAGATGGCTGTTGTGGTTTCTGTTGAACAGCTTGTTGCGCTTTCTGTTGAGGTTGTTGTTGCTGCGCTTTCTGTTGAGACGGTTGTTGTGGTTTATGTTGTGTTTTCTGTAGAGGTTTTTTCTGCGGTTTATCTTTAGCCAGACGTTGCTTGATATTTACAATGTGCTCCAACCTGTCTGAGCCTTTATAAATCCACTCTTTCTGCTTGTCTTTCTGAAAAACAACAACAACACCACCACATTTATCAGCATCGAAATGGCCAATCTGTCAGTGGGGTTAAGTGAATTTGACAGTGGGAAAACTTATGAATTGCACTTCAGAATATGAAATGCTGTGACGTTCCCATGAAGTACCCCTTTGTCTTTCATTTTCCTTAGTGTAAAGACATTAAATTGTAAAATGCAGATGATAGATGAGTACCAGGTTCACAAAGAAATCTAGCGTCCCACAATGGATTCATTTTCACCTTAAAGCAGATCTGGATCAGGCTGCCATCCAATTGGAGAACCGTGCAGGTCTCAAACTTGCCATTCCGTATCGCCTTAGTGTCTTGCCCCGCGCGAAGCACCACAGCAATGGGGTTGGGATAGACACGAAGATATTCCTTCACCTGTAACTGCAATTTCTCATCCTCAATGTCCTTCCACACCTTTTTCACTGCAAAGAAAAAAAAAAGTTAACAAAATTCTCTTTTAGCAGGCAAGTGATTATATGGGGTCTTAAAATAACTGACTGAAATGGAGTAATAAATGAATTTCTCACATTGTTTGCAGACAATATGAAGGTCTGGAAGTGCCAGGTAAGCTGCATGACCATCATCAAAAAACACCAAGAACCTAATAGAAACATTTAACCAAATGAATTTAGATGTTTTATTAAAGTCATATACAAGACTAAAATAAAGACAATGAGACACTGGATAAATACTAATATTGAAAATAGAAAACAAAACAAAATAACCTGGACATTATGCTAAATATTTCCTGTTATGTTCTATGAAAGAACAAAACAAAAAAAACGATTATGAATGGCCTGAGGATAAGAGAACTATCCCTTGAACATAAATTCACCTCATGCGATTCTTGCGCTCAGGAAGCTCGACCAATACGGCAGCATTAAACGAGGCCTTTCCTTCATCATCTATGCTGCTGGCCACAACACGACAGCCAATAAACAAATCCTTAAGTATGGGAGGCTGCAGAGAGGCCACCTGATAAGCAGGCAGCACAATCTCTTTACCACTTTTAGACTCCACCTTATATCTGAGGCCATCCTCTAAAAGGAAAGAAAGATGAGACGGGTCACAAATGCAACCAAATCTATTAGATTTCCAACCTTCATTTTAAAGTTTTGTGAATTTACAGAATAGGTCAGTCTTACCTTCTGTTTGGACTTCTTGTACTGTTCCTTTACGCCACAAGTTGTGTGCCCTTTTCCCCAAAACTACCATGCCAACTTTAAGTTTTATCTCTTTATGTTCTTGTTGCTTGGAGGACTCACTGGATGAAGACTTGTAGCCTAAGAAGATCAGTGACAGAGGACAAATACGGTTGCTGTATGTAATCAGTAATGTATAATCACAATACACTTATTTGTATCGGACATTCAACTGCACAATGTTCCAAATATTAATCAAATATTAGTATTATATACACACACAACTGTTTTAAAGTTTGGATTCGGTAATTTTTTTTTATGTTACTGAAAGCCTTGGTGAGTCTCTTATGCTCACCAAGACTGCATTTATTTGATCAAAATAGAGTAAGAACAGTAATATTCAATCTTCAGTGTCACATGATCTAGCAGAAATCATTCTAATATGCTGATTTGCTGCTCAAGAAACATTTGTTATTTTTAGCAATGTTGAAAAGAGTTGTGCTGCTTCATATTTGTGTGATTTTTTTTTTCAGGATTACTTGATGAATAGCAAAAGAACAGCGTTTATTTGAAACAGAAATATTTTGTAACAATGTCACTTTTGATCATTTTAATGCATCCTTGCTAAATGAATGCATTGATTTCTTAATAAAAATGTAATGACCCCCAAAAAATTTAACAGTTGTGTATTTCTTTATTGAAATGTATGACAGAAACCATAATGTAAGAATATTCATAACGGATTACTTGATACATCTGTTACACATTATGTAAAGCATATATATATAGTTAACATACTATATTAACTATTAATATACCGTGATATGAACTGTATAAATAAAAAATAAAGCTTACTTCCGTCAGGACTGGAAGGTTCTGCAGAAGCATCACTGCTGCTGGCATCATCAGTATTATCGACAGATGACTGTGATTGTGATTTAGGGGGTCCATAATCACCGTCTCTCGATGACTCTGATTGTGATTTAGGGGGTCCATAATCACTGTCTCTCGATGACTCCGATTGTGATTTGGGGGGTTCAAAATCATTGTTTCTTGATGACTCTGATTGTGATTTTGGGGGTTCAAAATCATTGTTTCTCGATGACTCTGATTGTGATTTAGGGGGTTCAAAATCACCGTTTCTCGATGACTTTGATTGTGATTTAGGGGGTTCATAATCACTGTCTGACGATGACTCGGACTCAGGGGGTTCATAATCACTGTCAGCAGGACTAACAGAGAGGTCCTCGGTGTCAGAGAGTTCATCATTACTATCGGCAGGCGTTTGCCCTCTTGTTGCTTCCGTTTGCGGGCTGGAAGTGCTGCTGACAGGCGCATTGTTTTTTGAAGATCTCAGCCTAGTCGTTGGACTTGTCTCCGTTACAGAGGGTTTGTCAGATTTGCTCCTTGGTTTTGGCTGTTCGGTCTCATCTGTGGAATCCGAATCATGGCTGGCATTAGTTTCAGCTTCTTCGGAATTGCTCAGCAATGATGCCAATTCAGGAGGAGTCTCTGTGGTCGACTCCGGCTCAGTCTGGTTTGTTTCTACGTTTGCTGTATTTTCACTGGCAGCAGTTTCCATTTGTTTTGAACTGCTTGAAGGTGAAGACATTTCTGAAGGTGTCACTAGTGGCACTTGAGGATCAGTCTTCTTTGATGCTACAGATGCTGAATAAGGACAGGCACTAGTTTTCAGAATTTCATAAGTCATTGCCGGCAACGTACGTTCAGTGTTACTTGTTGCTTCATGATCTGAACGAAGACTGCTTGACTTTTCTGAATCACGTTCAAGCAAAGACATTTCAGGAGTTAATGCTCTCAGCTGAGGTTCAGTCTTAATTGATGCAATGGATGCAATTTTGAAAGGTTTTGAAGTGCTTGGAGGCGAAGTCATTTCTGACTTTATCACCGTCGACTGAGGCTCGGTCTTTATTGTTGCTATGGATCCAAAATGAGGACTGGCAAAGGTTTCTGGTGTTTCTGAAGGACTCACTGCTGTCAACTGAGGTTCAGTCTTAATTAATTTTAAGGATGGAGAGTTAAGAGTAGCAGAAGTTTCATGTTGTTTTGAAATGCTCATTTCCCAAGGGGTTAATGCTGTCAGTTGTGGTTCAGTCTTAATTGTTGGTTTAGAATCTGACTTATAACCGGCAATAGGTTTGTATTGTTCTGAATTGCTGAGAAGTGAGGGCATTTCAGGTACTTTCGGTAGAGATTCGGTCTTAACTTTTGCAATAGGGTTTTCAGGTACTTCCAGCTTTGGTGTGACAGATTCAGAACGGCTGGTCTCAAAGGTCGAGGCTGACGAGGGTCTGTTAGAGACGTCAGATGATGATGATGGTGATGCAGCACTCATGGAGGAAGTTTTGTTTACCATCTGGACTAAATCCTGAACGAGTCTGGACGACTTCTGAATGGCCACTGTCACCTTTTCAAGCTAAAAGAAAAGAATGAATCAAGACAAAAACACAGGGGAAAAAAAAAACAGAAATAATGAAAAACAGGCCAAAACCCAGAAACAAAGACACAAAGAAACAAAGACAGAAAGAAAATTTGTAAATAAGACAAAATAATTAAATGTATAAATCAAAGAAAAATGATGAAAAAATAAGGAAAAAGAAATAAAAATGAAAAACACAATGAAAAATAAGCACAAAATAACCTATCAGTATGTGACACACCAATTTTTCAGTTAACATCCTCACCATTGGTTCCAAGGTTTCTTTGGTGGCTGCAAGAGAAAAAACAAAAGTGGTATTAGATTTTTAATTCCAACACCATAATTTACAATATTTATATTTCCAAGCACTTTCCATTAAAATGTATGTCACTTACCTCCCAGATCAATGACAACAATATCGTCATCATCTCCATTTAACACACTATTTTCCTGCTTATCCTCCTCGTCATCTGTAATATGAATGACGTCCTGTGGTTCTCTTCCTCCTCCTCCTTCCTCCTCCGAATCTTCATCTCGGTATTCCAGTCCCAGCATTCCATAAAGACCCTTCATCACTGACTCGCACTCATGGACTGACCTGTTAGACACGAAACACAGTCAAATGGCCATTGTGATTTGGAGATACTGTCATCAGGCATTAAAAAACACAACAACTCACTCGCAGGCATTGCTGTACAGAAGGTGG
Source organism: Sinocyclocheilus anshuiensis (assembly GCF_001515605.1). Classification (NCBI taxonomy): domain Eukaryota; kingdom Metazoa; phylum Chordata; class Actinopteri; order Cypriniformes; family Cyprinidae; genus Sinocyclocheilus; species Sinocyclocheilus anshuiensis. Next base: position 1,444,629 of record NW_015542410.1, on the reverse strand, counting down.
GTGTAAGTGGCTTCCCTCTCCTTCTGCTTCACCCAGTCCTCCACCTGCGCCAGTTGTTCACGTCTCTGCATCAGATGAGGGTTTCGGTCCACCTCTGCCTGGATCCAGCGCTGCAGGTCATCCTTTGTCATTCTCAGGAGGTTATCATCATCTTTTCTGCTACTCATGGCTTTACTGTTGGAGCAACATATTGAAAAAGTTCAATTGTTAGTAACTGCACAAGATTTGCTCATAGTATATCACTCTCATTCTGACGGCACCCATACACTACAGGGAATCCATTGGTGAGCAAGTGATGTGATGAAATAAACTCATCTACATCTGACATTTTCAAGAGATTTTCATTTTTTGGGTGAACTAATATGGATTTGACTTCATATCTAAGAAATGAAGCTCTATTCTGTTTTTGTTGTTTAAATATTTGTAAAACATCTGTAATGTACAGAATATATTAAAGGGTTAGTTCACCCAACAATTCTGTCATTAATTACTCACCCTCATGTCGTTTCAAACCCGTTAGACCTTCGTTTATCTTCGGAACACAAATTAAGATATCACTCTTGGTATCACTCTCCAAAATGGCGCTACAGGGTGATGCGGAGGAGACGAATTGTTGAATAAAGTCGTTTTTTTTTTCTTTT
>NW_015542410.1:1431884-1443893 GCF_001515605.1 Sinocyclocheilus anshuiensis | reverse complement strand
AAAATTAAGATATTTTTGATGGAATCTGAGAGCTGTCTGACCCTGCATAGACAGCAACGCAACTGAAATGTTCTCAAAGTATTCTCGTAGCTTCATATAATTGCGGTTGAACCACTGATGTCACATGGATTATTTTAAAGATCTCCTTGCTACGTTTCTGGACTTGGGAACATTTCAGTTGTGTTGCTGTTTATGCAGGGTCAGACAGCTCTCAGATTCCATCAAAAATATCTTAATTTGTGTTCCGAAGATGAACGAAGGTCTTACGGGTTTTAATTAATGGTGAGTAATTAATGACAGAATTTTCATTTTTGGGTGACCTAACCCTTTAAGTTAAACACCTCTTGAACAGGCACTTAAGTGTGAATCAGAGGATGCAAATGTCCTGCGCTCAACACATGGCCAATACTCTTGATTGGCACTTGACTGAACTGTAAAGAGGTGTGACAAATGGAGGAAATAAAAATATAAAATAATAACATGTATAACTTCCTTACCATTAAACTAAACAAAATTAAGGCCTACTAGATCACATGTGGCTACTCTTTGCGATGGCATTACAGCAACCGCGTAAAGCAAGATAATAACACAAAGTGACATACATACTGTCTAGTTCCCCAACTTGCTGCTGTAACGTAAGTTAGTATATTTGAATCCTGAAGACACTCATATATCAAAAGGCGCGCAGCTGCAGGATTGTATGGCGGACACGATTCCGCTCGTTTATATGTCGGCAAAGCACAAAGTCTGCCAGCACTGCAAGGAAAACTCTTTATGGATAGCCTACAACCTCCGACATCACAAGAAAAACTAAAAAGTGCGCAATAAAACAATTAAAAACGCACTGAGGTAAACAATGTCCAGTCTGTTACTGTATCTGTGCGTTCAGCGGATGCAGTCTACAAGAGACATTCTGATTGGTCCAGTGCACGTTGACGCGGGATGGTTAACCACGCCCACATCAACTTAAAATAGGTGGACTTTACGGGCATAGTTAGGCGTAATTTAAGTATGTTAGGCCTAAATATGAATTATTGTAGTTTAACGCGTAGTTAAACATGTGCTTTCTATCTAATGACTATTAAAGATTATATGTGTATTTTTTCAAGTGTAATTCATCGTCAAGCTTCCTTATGGACGAGCCATTGCACGCGTCTCCTGTTATTTTTCTCAGCGCTGGCATGGATGGACCAATCACAGTCGTTTAGTCAATCTGTGTTTAATGTTTGATGGAAAAAGAATGAAAAATAAAGAGCTCTGCGGATGAATGAAAAACAGAATAACATACTTGTTATGTTGACTTGAATTTGATGCTTTATTTTAAAAAACGCGTAGCTGGTACAATTATCATTTTCAAGATCTTAACTAATACAATTTAAATTACGAATTGGTAAAACATCATTTCAGCAGAAGTGTAGCAGAAATACAGAGGAAAATGTACATATAAAACAATACAGGGTGTTTCAGCAATCCTTTGCCCTAAAAGCCCAGACCAACTAAATTAAATGTCAATGGAAAAGTTTACTAGAAAATGATCAAAACAGTGAAATAACATGCAGTGTTCAAAATGTAAAACAAATCAAAACTAATATTCAACACTTTGTCTAGAACTCTCCATGTATAATGTCAGTGAATATGTAAAAATACAATACAGCAAAGATAAAAAATATTAACAAATTATGAAAGCATGAATTATTGATCTGGTTGAGTTGAGGCAGTAACTTTCATATTTTTCATACATTAAACCCTTCTTGTCATTTACACTGTTAGGCGTCGTTGGCGGTCTTGGGTTCACCGTGTTCATCCTCCACCTGACCAGAGCGGTTTTTCTTTAGAGGGTCCCTGAGAGACATAATCTCCTGTATCTTAAGGAAGGTGTCACAATCTGAGGGGAAATGATTCCTCTGAAAAACATAGTTGAAATTAAAACAAGCTCTTTAAAAGGATTAGAAAAAGAATGATGATACTCACGTTGAGAGAAAGATGCAGAAGCCCACCTTCACCCTGGCCTTCCAGAGATGAGAGGAACACCTCGAGGGACTGCTCAGTCAATTTATTTCCTGCATTATCAGAAAAGAAAACGTTACAGCAGTACAAGTATGTTTCACTCTAATACCGAAATGAAATCAATTCTGAAATGAAATCACCTGAGAGATTCATAGATGTAAGGCATGCGTTTCCTGGATGAATGACTTTCCCTCCAGTGTGCACAATTCCAGGATCCAATAGAGGAATCACTGTCTCAACCACCTCCACTCTCTGACAAACAAATGCTTCCATGTTTAATGGGAAAAATGTTTAACTGTCGATATATACACACACACACACACACACATATACATATATATATAGAGAGAGAGAGAGAGAGAGAGAGAGAGTTTAGCATTTTCCTTCCGTTTTTGTCTTATTCTTACCTCTTGTTCAGATACTAGTAGATTATTGTCTTTGCTTGCTGATTTTCCAGCCTGACTACGGGGAACTTTATTATCTGAGTGAAAAGCATATAAAATATACCATTTAAAATATAAAGTCCACTTCTGAATCTCAAACAAACAGGTGTCAAAGGAAGTTAATTACCTTTCTTGGCCACCATTGGCTCCTCTTTCTTTGCTGCCTGACCTGGCGCTGGTTTCTCGTCCTTCTTAGGGTTGTCCTACACACAATAAAGTAAAATCATGCAACAAACATCATGAAACAACTGTAAACCATTGTGTTATATCTCAATAAAAAGAGACAGACTCTTTAGTTTTCATGTCATAAAATGTATAGGGAACAACACTGCTCTACCTTCTTTTTGGTGGGGTTCTTTGTAGTCTTGTTGAGACGATCTAGTGAAGAGCTGCTGCGGACGGAAAGTGGCCGCTCATGTGAGTCTGCAAGATTAACTAGAGATGGCTGGACCATTGTTGATTCTTCACCTTTAATTAACAGCTTCCTCCTCTCAACTATCTCCTCATGTGTCAGAGCAAAGGGGCCAAGCACCTAAATAAGGAAATGAGAAAAAGATGAATGGAAATATGCATGTTTAATATGTCAAGCTAGGCAAATAGAATGTAGTAGTTAATAGGAGTATATAAGTATACCTCAGCCAAATGAGCTGCTCCATTATCCCCTATTTGATTGTAGGATAACGACAGACACAGCAGGGAACGGTTGAGACGCAGACCCTTTAAAAAGAGGGATAGGTGATATTAAAAACTCAATTTTAAGTATATGCAGTCTTGACATCATTAGAAACTGTCTGAACACCTTCAGATGGCAGACTTCAATACACACCTGAGCAATGTGAATTGCACCTGCATCACCAATACTATTAAAGGCTAGGCTGAGTGACAGGAGGTTTTTGTTGGCAGAGTGTACAGTGGACAGAGCCAAGCCAATCAGACGAGCTCCTTCCTCTCCTATATGATTATTACGTAGTGATACGTCCGTCAACCTAGCATGGACATTATTTGAAAAGAGCTGAGTGAAAAAAAAAACCTACAAATAATGCATTTTGTCATTATGAGAGAGATGCATTATAACACACTTAAATTCTATATTGCAAGCAGTGTGTGTGTGTGTACCTACTTTGATGAAATATTTTATCTATCTTTATAGAAGACATTTATAGTTGTTGTTTGGATATCACACATTTTGAAGACCTCATGGCCTACGTGACTGAGATTGTGTACAAGGGGTGCAAGAATGATTCATGTGTACACTGCATGCAAAGATTATTAAAACCTAGACAGCTCATATGTAATATATATATATGCCTCTGGGACCCCTGGGCACCTGGAGAGGGTTAAATAAAAAAGTTATCTTTAAAAACAGACAGGGGGTAAAATCCCACTGTTAAAGATGAATCGAGAGAGCTAATAAATATTTGTGGAAAGCAAGGGGAATAACATACATAAAAATGGTGATGTGTGCTTATTTTACAGTGACTGATAACAAAACTGTATAAGAATGCAAGCTTGGAAAGAGACCAATTCAGATGGTCAGCGGGCATCTTGGCTTTGCATTACTCCTGCAAGACTGAGAACCAGAAGAACTGTTGCAACATCTCCAAGATGCTTCAAGAAACCTACCTGCAAAACTATTCACAAGTGCATCTGGGGCAAAAGCTGCTTTAAACGCAAAGGATGGTCACACCAAATGTTGATTTAATTTATTTAATAGAAGTTAATTGATAAAGAAAATCTATTTATGACATTATTTGTGACAGCATCCTCATTTTACAGTATTTTTACACAAGTGCCTAAAACTTTTAACAGTATTGTAGCTTTGCAGGTAGGTTTCTTGAAGCATCTTGGAGGCGTTGCCACGGTTCTTCTGGAACCATTTAGTCTGTCTCAGTTTGATCTGTTTCTTCATGTCATTCCAGACAGACTGGATGATGATGAGATCAGATCTCTGTGTGGAGCACTGGCTGTTGTCAGACAAAAATCTCACTGGATTATTACAATTAATGGCAAAATGAATGTTTGGACATGTAAACTGATATTTCCTACTGACACACTACAGCGAAAGATAGAAATAACTGACTTAAAACCATTTTTAGCTGGTGAAAATACTAGTGTTCTAATAATTTTGGCCACCACTGTACGCTGATTTGCCGCTCAAGAAATATTTTGTATTATAACCAATGCTGAAAACATTTTTGCTGTTTTTGTTATTTGATCAAATGAATGCATCCTTGCTGAATGAAAGCGAAAAAATAATAAAAACCATTAATTAAAAAAAAAAAGTAAAATAAAAATCCCACAACATTTACCCCAAACTTTTGAATGGTACAATAGATTGTAAGCATCAAGTGTATGTATGTTTAAAAATGAAAATGACTCACATGCTGTCTTCCCCTATGAGTAAGTGGTAACTCTGGTCAGGGAGTAGATTACCCTCTAAAACCACCTTCCTATCAAGATATAAATTGGTAGATAATGTCATCAGATTTTCCAGTATCTATTACCATAGTTTACTTTATGAATAGATCTTTTTTGTCTGTGGTGTAAAGCACAAACTAGTAGGCTTATAGCCCGCTAGTGGATATGATTTCATCAAAGATGATCATTTAAACCTTAAATAACTTTGTGAGATTTAAAGGTGCTGTATGTATTTTTGACTCTACTAAAGCATAAAAATACCATAATACGTTTGCAGATATTTAAGAAAAATGTTAAGTTAACATACTTGTTTATCTGAAAAACAATGCTACAGTCAGTTATTCTCCTTTGAAAATGTGCGTTCGGGGCCGGAATGTCGGTCTGTTTTGGTTTGTGAAACCCGCCCACTGCCAGTTTACCCAATTGTGTTTCGTCACCTCGGGTTGCCAGTTGGCGGAAAACACAGCGCATTTAATTTCACTCATCGTCAAGTGCGCTCGTTCCTGTTGGTGTCGTCAATCTGGCAACCTGCGTGTGCGTCAAGTCTGAGAAGGAGGGGCCGGGTGAAAAAACCCTCTCCCAATATTTTGAATTTGGACTGCAATACCTAGTTCAACCTAGTGATGGGAAGTCCGGCTCTTTTCAAAGATTCGGCTCTTTTGGTTCGGCTCCCAAATGGCTCTTCATTTAGTATCACTCAGAACCTTCTATTTTAGCCCAATTTAGCAATTGTGAATGGTTTGTGTGTTGGTAAGCAATTTTTTATAATAGCATTATTTTTATGCATTTTCGTTACAAAAAAATACAGTTACTATTATTTAACATTTTAATAAAACTTTAATTGAACACAGAACCACAGCAAACAAATCAAATAAATAAAGGCAAAAATCTTAACATTAAGACACTTTAGTCTTTAGTGCAGGTTGGCATTCAGAAATATCAGATGTCTCAGCTTAGGTGTGCTGATGCGATTTCTCCTCTCTGTGATTATTTGTCCTGTTTTTGAGAAGACTCTCTGAGGGGACCCGATGTTGCAACAATGCAGTGTCTTCCTACCTTAACCAACGCACTTGCGTTTAAAGGGGTCATATGATGCAATTTAAATTTTTCCTTTCTGATTCAAACGCGAGTTTTGAGCAGTGTAGAGTAGCGCTTGTTGTTTGTCATTTCTCCGATCACAAATGCAGACTTGGTTTTATGTTTATGCGGCACGATGCAACGCAAACATGTAAAAAGACAGTATATATTATATATTATATTATATATTATAATCCGTAATTATGTCCCCACTGGATGCAACAAATGCTTCGTTTATAATGGGTTTTCATGTTTTTGAATCGTCGCTCCGGCCTGACAGGGCATCACAGCAACATTTCCGTCACACGCTTGAGGTATTCGGCCAATCACAGCACACCTCGCTTTTCAGACCGATGAGCTTTGTAAAAATCGACGCGTTTTAGAAAGGCGGGGCATAGAGGAGAAACAATAATGTACATTATGTGGAAAATAATGTGTTTTTTTAACCTTAAACCGCATAAACACATTTCATTACACCAAATACACAAAATAATGTTCTTTTTAGCAACATCATATGACCCCTTTAAATCCGGATCCCCCGCCTCTCTCTGTCGCTCTGTGTACCTGGCCTTTACCACTACACTTGCTATCTTCGGAGCGTGTGTTCTTCTTTCTTCTTTCACATAATGGTATGATCCTAGTCTGTCCTCCCATGTGATTAGCCGCATGTGTATTTTTTATTTTTTTTTGTAATGAAAAAATGCTTAAAAATAAGGCTTTTATGAAAACACTGAATAAAATATTGCTTACCAACACACAAACCATTCACAATTGATAAATTGGGCTAAAATAGAAGGCTCCGGCTGAAGATTCGGCTCTCCCTGACGGGAGTCGGCTCTTCTCGTTCGCTACAAAGAACATCACTAGTTCAACCACTCGGTGTCAATCCTACATACAGCACCTTTAATGAATGTGAAATGAATGAATTAATGAAAAGTTATTTATAACACACTGAATGTGGGTCTTAATAACACTGGCAAGAAATAATTACAAGTCATTCTGGCCTTCGAAAACAGTTTGACTGTTCTTACCTGAGATTTGAGCACAAAGACACCGTGTTTCTAATGGAGGTTAAAGTGGAATCCGTCAGGCCCGCACACCACATGCTGCAAAGCATCACCATTAATAGGAAATCGACATAACATGCTGTTTATTTGCAACAGGAACACTCATAAACATACATACAACACACACACACACACACTCAAAGGCTTACTGTAAGCACTGCAGGTTACTGAGGGACGACAATATCCTGCTCAACACCTGAAGCACCACCTCATCCACCCTCCATCCTAAAAAATAACAAATCATTTTGATATTAAACATTTCTTAGGAGTGTGAACAGCTACATCTTATAGTTTACAGAGAAGCAACAGCCTTACCAGTTATTTTGACTTCCTTTACACTGCCGTGGTCTTCATTCTCCAGCTCTATCTGGAGGCAAGGCTTAGAGGACCATGTTGTCATTTGACTCTCTAAAGATGTCTGAAATTGATTGTCCTCTTAAGTCCGGGTTGGGGTTTTTATTATGAAAAAATTACGTTTTTTTTTATATGGGAGACAAATAAATAGCATTAAGTATAACATATCATCCTTTAGTAGAGTAGACATTACAATGTATGTTTTATGTACAACAGTATTTACCCATAACTCCTCTATTTGTAGATGTTGACTGCTTTATCTTCACAGAAGGGATCTCTTTCACACCCATGAGTTTGCACAGCTCTGTGAAGTCCAGCTCCACATCTAGTTTGAGCGATACAAAAACACACGGACACTGACTTTATGTGCTCTAGGGACTAGCACACAGCATTTTAACTCCAACAAACAGCATATCTTCGGACATGGCATATATTTTGGTTATTTAAACATCACGTGAAGTCAAAATCTAGTCAGTCTATCTGTCTTTACAGTCACATACCTGCAGTTTTAGGTGGTTCTTCGTCGGTCACAGAATCCACGGAGGATTTTTCAACTCGTTTTTTCATTTTTTAAGCGGAAAACTAACCAGCAGTTGGTTAAACCTAAAACAAAACTAAATGATTAATAATTATAATAAATACACAGTTGAGCAACTTTTATTCAGCTTCTTGCTCGCTCAGGTTGTATTCCGTTGCCATGCCAACAGCTGGCGCCTCACTTGAAATATGACTATTGGCGTCACCTCGCGGATGGCGGCAAAAAGAAAACTGAAAATACACCGTTCTTGTAGATAAAACCTTACAAATGTAGATAAAACCTTACAAAAATGAACACAGTAATTTTTCTTGCCTGTATTAAATACAATAAAAATAATGTATCAGATAACTAATAAAAAAGGACAAATTTACTTAAATTCATACATTAATAAACTGAAAAAGCAGGGTAGTTTAAAAACGATTTTTTTTAGCTCCACAGAAAATGAAATAAAGTATACATTTTGCATATCATACATGTATTTAACTGCATGAACTATTTTTCTGGAGGTGTAATATGACCAAGTAAGAAGATGTAAGATGAATTAGAGTAACTTGCTTTAATAAATGCTTTCACAAATATCTAAAGGTGCTGATGAAAAGAGATTCATTTTTCAAATTAATATCAGTCTTCTGTCAGGACATAATGGTAATATTTCTTAAATGTAATATACTATAATCTTTATGAAGTCTGAGTCAAAGTTTTGATCAAATTAAGAGACACAACATTTTAGTGAATCATCTTGGATTAATTTTGAAGCAAAAATGTTGCCATTTTAATAACGAATGGCAGATAAATGCCTCAAGAATTAATAGATGCATCAGTATATGTGAAAACATCAGTTAGCATTAATTGGAGTTCAAATGATGGTACACAATGTCAATGTGCTACGCAATAGTTAAAATTCACTTTATTTGAAGATGTAATGACTGTCCATACAGTTAAAATACGATTTGTCTGTATACCTGGAATAATAATGGTTATGACCTAATAAAGAACTGTATCACAGATTCTCTGCTAAATGTATGAGCAACAGGCAAGTATATTCACAATAATGTAGTGCTTTTTATTAAAAAAACAAACAAAACGAATAGAATATAAAACAAAAAAAGTAAAAACCAACAGCATTTTTCATGACTTTATAATTACAAACTTTGAACCAGAGTGGAAGAAGTTTCGACAAACTGTACACAACATCACAAAATGCCTGCCAGTCTGTCCATATACAATGCTTGCATCTTATTTTGTGATTGTCTAAAAAAATAACTAAACAAATCACACAAAAACACACAAATACAAGAAATAAAAGCATTATATTTATGACCGCCATCACAAAAAACAGAACAATCTTTTCTCATTTGAAGAACAAAAAATAAAAAAAATTACAAATTAAAAAGGAGATTAAGAACATGATATTGGGTTGACAGCTTATTTTTTCTGCCAAAATATCATTTTACATTTTTATGTTGGTTTGTTTTTTTAGTGTTCAACACTTTGCAGCAAAAAACGAGGAACATTATATCTTTTTCTCCTCAAAAAGTAATAATAATAATAATTAGAATAATGTTAATATTAATTATTACAGTGACGGGTGCCAGGTGAGGGGTCACTGCGACATCCCCTTCCACAAAGTCCATCCTCCCTCTCGCAATGAGCTCAATTCATGGTTTTGGTTACAAAGTTTCAGACGGTTCGCCGCTTATGCCGGAAATTTGTAGCGATTATTAATCATAATGTCTGCCGCTTTCTCGTCCGCTTCTCGAAAAGTTACATGTGACAGTTCTGTCGATACAAATCGCATAATAATAAGAAGAATCTTAATAATAATAATAATAATAATAATAATAATACATATAGGGCTGAATCCTGTACAATTCAATACACAAAATCCATTATCAAGATATTGCTTTTGGAGACATTTCTCACATTTTCCTGTCTGTTTATATACATAGCTTGGCACTATACAACTTTCTTCCCTTTCGTTTGTCAGTTTTCATTGTTTTGTTTTTTTCCTTGTCGGTCCATCTAAGGGGTTTGAAATACTTATCTGTCATAGCTGATGCATTAAGGGCAAAAATCTCATCATGATTCTGTTCATAAACATTCTCCATGACAACCTGAAAGGCCATTAAAAACAATAAAAGAAAAAGAAAACAACAACACTAAAACCTGACCCCGCCCCCATCCCACCCGCCCTACAAGCCACTCACAAAAAATATGACATTACATGATACAATAAGTTCTTGTGAATTCATGAATTTAACCGTTTATTAACTGCTGTCAAGCCCTTCGTTGTTTCCTCTTTCGTATTTATATTATTAGAATGGGCTCGCACACACGCTCACAAACACCGTAAAGAATCTCACACACTACCATAAACAAAAAAAACACTCAAGATAACGGCATTCTAAGGCGTTATATAAAGCCAGCGTGCCTCCACTGCTAGATTTTGTTTGTTTGTTTGTTTTTTTTGTATTTATGTTGAGCTGGTGAATTAAATACTTTAAAAAAAAAGGGGGCGGGGCTGGCAGCCATTCTAACCAATCGCAATGCCCACGATAACAGGAGCGAAACATTCAAGCCCAGTCCCGAAGTCCCGAGCTCACAAATATGGATACCCCCATCGTGCTCAATTCCTAATGTAATTACAGTATAACAAATAAAAAACAAACAGAAAAAGAAGGTAACATACTTATGTTTTGCTTTATCATACAGCATTGATCAATACTGCGTGAGTGTTAGTGTGTCTTATCCGTACATCTCCGGGAGCGAATGATGTCCTTGTTGTTAAAAGTGCAGTTAGCTATCTCCTTTCTCTCTTTTTCTCAGTCTACGGGCAGTGTGTGTGCGCTACACTGCACCTCCTATGATGCTCTTATTTATTTTTCTTTCTTGGTTGCACTCAAGTCATTCCCATTGTCGACCACAAGGTGGCGCGAGACTCACATGTTTCCATTTGCACCCGAAATAAAGGCCAAATATAGTACCACATAGTCATAGGAGACATTTGACCAGTGAAGTAGTTCATCTGCAACAATTCTGTTAGAATTTCAAAGCAAACTTTCCTATGTCTGACACTTGTTCTTTTTAAATGCATCAAGCTTGACGGCTATGTCCTCAGTGCACGAAACTCGGGCCGGTCTCTCTTGTTACAAAGCTTGTTTTTCTAAATCTGAACTTGTCGCCTTTCACCTCTGTTGACCCCCTCGTTTTCAGGAGTAGTCCACCTCTGCTCCTCCATATTCATTATTCTCTTGCTGCTCTGCAAGCTTGCTCGGCAGAGAGTGTAGTCAGCATTACTTCCTGCAAATAAATTCACTCAGTCCAAGTGTCCGTCTGCGGAGGCGGCGACCAGAGCCTTCCTCCAGAAGATACGTCACATCTATCGCTGTAAGGGAGACAATAACAGGAGAATTAGTTTTCATCATAGAAGAGGTTACAGTAGATTTGTAGCAGTGTGGGGCAAAATGAGCAGATTATGAAAACACATGGTGTTTAAAAGGTTTTTAAACAGGTTTTTTTATGTATATAAAACAAAGCTTCTGTAAATCAGTTCTTAAGAATTGTTTTTTTTTTATTATTATTCAGAATAAAATAGGGCATATTAAATAATGACAATAAGCAATAACATTATATATTAATAATAATAAATAATAATATTATTTAGAGCCCGACCGATATGGGTTTTTTGGGGCCAATACCGATATATCAGCCGATATTCTTTGTGTATATTATAGTACAGTACCAGTCAAAAGTTTGGACACTTTCCCATTCGTGTGTCCAAACATTTGACTGGTACTATATATAGAATACAATATGTACATAAACAGAATATATATATACATACAAATTTTTTGCAATGATCACTCAAATGTGGTGATCAAACACTTATAATGACCTGACAAAGATATGTAATGATGGAGGCAGGGCATTTAACAATTTAACAATAAACATTATTATCCAAAATGAGTCTGACATCAGTGCACTGAACAGTAAAGTTGAAGTTTATTCAACTTTAATTCAACTTTATTCCGTTGAAGTTTATTTCACTTCGGAACATTCATTCACGGATTTGCGCCACTGTCTTCACACACACAGACGAAACTTA
>NW_015542410.1:1416472-1430940 GCF_001515605.1 Sinocyclocheilus anshuiensis | reverse complement strand
CACCTCACGAACGCACCGGCGGATCTCCACCAAATTTGGGGGATCCCTTCAGCTCGAGGAGCCCTCTCAAACACCACCCTCCGCGCGTTGGTAGCCCCCCGGGATCGCTAGATCGGTCGGTGCCGGACCGCGAATTTAACCACCCGTAACTCCCGAACCTATCGACCTATCGGATGGTCTCATTTGAAGGAGGGCCTCGAGATGTACACTTGATTCGCGTTCGAGAGGGTTCCTCGAGCTGAAGGGATCCCCCAAATTTGGTGTGGATTCGCCGCGCCTTTACGGAGATATGGCCGTTCAAAGTTTTAATGGTTTTCCATTTACTTAAGCTTTAAAGCGTTTCATCCAGGTCGCCAGTAGCAAACAATGGAGCGCGCTCTGCTGGACAAACTAAGTAATTACACCATTTCAAGCATTTTATCTGCGTTATATGTTCTGTAAAAAAAAATGTTCATATCGACGGCATTTTCGCCGATACCGATATATCGGCGACAGGCTCATATCGGCCAATAATATCGGCTAAACGATATATCAGTCGGGCTCTAATATTATTACTATTTCCCAACTAAAACTTAAAAAATATGAATAAAATAATACATTATTGACTTTAACATTTATGGCTGAATCTCAGAATAAGGTCAAGGATAAACAAAATTATAAAGATAAAATATATTTTGAAGTATAATTTTAACAGTTATATTATATTTTAGAACACAAAGTAATAATATTATGAATAGTATTAATTATTAATAGAAATAAAATCATTTCCAATCTAAAACTGTAAAATATAATGTAAATTATTGACAATTAATGACATTTACCAGTGAATCTAACAGAAAATGTCTAGGTCAAATTTCACTAAATAAATAAACAAACAACATTTTTCATGAAATATCCAGATAAAATCTAAACAAAAACTACAACAATATATATTTTGTTGTATAGTATAATATAGTTTAACTTTAAAACACAAAATAATATCATATGAATCATTAATTTTAATATGAATAATATCATTATGAACATCTATGTAATGTCATTAATATAATTAGTGTAAAACTGTAAAATATGAATAAAATAACAAATGATTGACCACATTCACACTTTTGGGTGAATCTCACAGAAAGAAATGCCCAGGCCTAATTTGACCCCTACAAAATCTGAAAAAAATAAAAATAAAATACTGTGATAAAAATGTAATATAGTCTGCATTAAATATTCAGCAAATTATTTGAAAAACGTTCAGTAAAGTCCTTTTCAAATAAATCCTCTCTCCTTTCAAAAGAGCATTCAGCATTTGTGTTTGGAGCAACAAAGCTAAAGAAATTGAATTTATGGTACTGAATGACAAAAATGAAGCCAACAATAAAGAGGCTTTTACAATTATTAGCATATTGGTGATACCATTGAAAAAAAATAAAAACGTGGGATTACAGGAATTAATTAGATTGAAAGGAATGTAATGTAACTAAAGCCTTTTGGTTAAATAAATATTTAGTCTCTTACCATTCTTGCTGGGCACCCGGTGCAGCAGGTCGAGCAGAATCTTGTTCAGTCTCACTCTCTGTGCTTCCCTTCTTCCCAGGATGGATGGATGAAGAGGTGAAGAGGAGAGTGAGGAAGAGCAAGGGGCATCCAATGCGTCCCGCCCTCCTCCTCCCCCTCTCTCTCGGGAGCCCTCGTCCGTCTCTCTCCTCTCTTCACCCTCCTCTTCTTCCTCTATGTCTTCCTCCTCCCCACCTGTCCTCCTTTCCTGTGACGTGGATAGCTGGGGAACAGGGGCGCTGGAGTCCTCCTGAGGGGTCTCCATCTCTCCCTCCGCTCCTCTCCCTCCGTCCTCGTCCCCATCTCTGGAGAAGCCAGCAGACAGCCGGTCACATGACACGCTGGGGGAGGGCTCTTCATCACAGGCTGATGCACCTTTGGGCCGCTCGCTCTTCCAGGCAGAGCGGCCGCCGTTCCTCTTGTAGTTATCCGGCACATAGTGAGGCTGTAAAGAGAGAGAGAGAGAGAGGAAAAAAAAAAAAAAAAGTGATTGGAAGCAACTGGCATACATAATTCATGACTGTTTGAATGAAAACTAGTCGATTAAGTAGTTATGAGTCAACAATGGGGGGGAGAAAAAACACAGATCTTTAATCAGATTTACAAACAGTCGATAACACCACTTCCCATCCCATCTAAAACTGTCAAAATATGAGTACAATTAAAAATGATGGCCTATAACAATGTATGGGTGACTCACAAAATGTCAAACAAAATTTCAAACTTAAATTGAAAAATATTTAAATAAACAAAAAGATTTTTACACACTCACACACACATATACAGTAATTAGTAATATTAAAAAACAAAGTAATACTACTATTAATATCAATAAATATTACAAAAAATTCCCATTTAAATCTGTAAAAATATGAATAAAATAAATAATTATTCATAAAAACATTTATGGCTGAATTTCAGAAAGATATGTCCAAAAACAAAAACAAAAACAAAAAAATCTGTAATGTAATAAATCAAATTTCAAATACAAAGTAATAATAGTGAGTTAATATGAATAATAATTGAAGAGTGCCATCTGAAATTTTCTTCTAAAATAAGCATTTTATCAGGCTCCTATATTTATGTTCAGCTATTTCTCTTTAATTGCATAGAAAGGACCTATATATTGCCATTAGAGTAAATTAGAGTAAATTTACTGAACCTAAACATAGGAGCCTGATACAAATGCTCATTTTAGATTAAAATGTCAAATGGCACTTATTATTTTAATAGCAAGTACAGCAAGTAAAACATGAGTAAAAAATATTGTTGTCAATAATATGTTATGGGTGAATCTCAGAAAAGAAATGTCCAGGTCAAATTTCACCCCTCAAAAAAAAATAAAAAATAAGAGAACATATTGTGATATAATGTAACAGTTTATATTAAATATTAAAATGTGAACCATTAAAAGACCCAAAATATATTTTGTGATACAATATAGCCATATTAAATAATAAAATATCATATTTTAAATATTTTATAAAAAAAAAAAACTTGCTACGTGTACTGCATTAAGCTACCTGAGACTTGTTATAGCACTTGCATATCATAGCTCTTTTGTTGATTTTGATTGCTTCCATTGTCCTCATTTGTAAGTCGCTTTGGATAAAAGCATCTGCTAAATGACTAAATGTAAATGTAATGTAGATATTACACAAAATAATATAATTAATGTTGTCATACAAAAAATCCTCATGGTTCTAAAAAATCCTTCTTATTTTTTCACTTCTTTATCAGTTTTGTGAGATTCCTAGCTTATACAACTACTCACTGAGAAGTCCTTCTTCGG
Organism: Sinocyclocheilus anshuiensis; assembly: GCF_001515605.1. Taxonomy (NCBI): domain Eukaryota; kingdom Metazoa; phylum Chordata; class Actinopteri; order Cypriniformes; family Cyprinidae; genus Sinocyclocheilus; species Sinocyclocheilus anshuiensis. Next base: position 1,427,603 of record NW_015542410.1, on the reverse strand, counting down.
TGTCAGTCTTTTGGGGAAGTGGTTGAACGCATAGGGCTTGGTGCACACTGGGTACCGGTTGCGGTGGATCTTGTAGAACAGGTGTGCTGATTTATCCAGCCGGTAGTCACAGATGTAAACGTCCTGTTCCTTTACCCCTTTCGGACGACCTGAATCCATTAGCGAGAGCATCAGGCATTAGCATGCAAAGCGTATGGTGGTTTTCATGTTTTCAGCATGTAACATCTGGTTCAGTGCATTTCTTGGATCTCACTGTTGATTTGTTTATGTAAAACTGTTGTACGTGTGAATGTCTCACCCTTGCAGTAAGTATACAGGTCCAACACACAGCATGTTCCCACCACCGCCTCCAGCGGTATGATCTCATACAGAGGCACTCGGAACAACTCGTTATGATAGAAGCGGCGGGAAGGAGAGTGGTGCGTCTCATGGGGACGGAAGTAGTGATGACCAAAGGCAAACCTCTCACCTCTAAAGAGAGAGAAAGTGAGTCGAGATCAAATCTAAGGTCCATGCGATTTAGTGAAGACATATTCCTTTCAAACAATCCCACCTCTACAACCAGAAGCTATTGACAGGAGGATAAGAACTTTGTTTAAGCCTGAGCCTAACACCGTGTCCTAACTACACGCGACGCGACGCAACAAGATTCCAGCGACAAGCAATTTGGCTGTCCACACTCAAGTATAGGTCTCTGCAGGAAAGTAATGGGAGTCACCAGATCGGGGCGTTTTTAGACCATGTTTCCTGATTGGCTGACGTCATAGTGACGGTAGGTTTAGGGGGGGGGTTAGGTAAGGGGGATCATTTTGATTGCATGATTGAGAAGCACCCTGCAGTTTGAAAACACCCACAAATTCAGAAACGCCCACTTTTGCTCTGCAGAGACCTCAATCTCTCCACACTAGACGTGACGTGACAGAATCAATCAAATATCACAGTCAATCAGAAGCGTGTGTGGGCGAGCTCTCAGTTGAAGCGCACTGCTCTTGCAATGAAATGGATACGTTTATAATCTAATTCATAAATATTAGGAATACACTCGTTTTAACGGTCATCTTTGCTTTAATTTATTTTCAAGATCTGAGGTAAACGATCTATTGTTGCTTTCAGTTTGGCTATAAGGTAACGCAATATGATATTTCAACTCATATTAGACACGTTTAACTTTGAATAAAGCACATAATCAACTGAGATGATCTACTCTCATGTTGTTGTTGCAGCCGCGACCTCGCGGAAATAGAAACCGTTTCTAAATTAGAAATTTTGCGTATCGGCGTCGTGGCTAGTTAGGACAAAACCTCCGATTAACATGGAAAAGATACCTTTTATCGCGTGTCACGGCATCGCGTCGCGTGTAGTTAGGACACGGTGTAACCTTTACGCTAAACATTAGGGTGATAGGAATGTTGTTCCATGGTCAACAGGAATGTCAATGCTTAATTCTGAATCAAGAGTGCAAATAACTATTTGAATACGAACGTTTGATAGCACTTTAGTTTAGGGACTAATTCTCACTTTTAACTAGTTGCTTATTAGCATGCGTAATACTAGCATACAGGCTGTTTATTAGTACTTATAAAGCACATACAAATAACCCCAAAAAGGGATAGTTCACCCAAAAACGAAAGTTCTGTCAGTAATTACTCACCCTCATGTTGTTCCAAACCTGTAAGACCTTCATTCATCTTCGGAACACAAATTAAGATATTTTTGATGAATTCCGAGAGCAAAGAAAACAAAAATAATGACTTTATTCAACAATTTCTTCTCTTCTGTGTCAGTCTTTGCCGCGCGTTCATGAGAGTACCAGGATGCAAGCGTGTGGTGCTGCTGATGCAGGAAATTGTTGAATAAAGTCGTTATTTTTGTTTTCTTTGTGCACAAAAAGTATTCTTGTAGCTTCATAATATTACGCTTGAACCGATGATGTCACATGGACTTTTTTAACAATGTCCTTACTACCTTTCTGTGCCTTGAACGTGGTAGTTGCGTTGCTGTCTATGGAGGGTCAGAAAGCTCTCGGAATTAATCAAAAATATCTTAATTTGTGTTCCGAAGATGAATAAAGGTTTTACGGGTTTGGAACAACATGAGGGTGAGTAATTAATGACAGAATATTCATTTTTGGGTGAACTATCCCTTTAATCAGGGATTAAACTACCCTTTAACAACTACCTTACTAAGTATTAATAAGCAGCAAATTTGGAATTTATTGAGGCAAAAGTCGTAGTTAATAAGTGTAGTGAATCTCACTTTTCGTTTTTCCAGAGTTTCTCAATACGGAAGATGTCCAGTTTGTCTCTGTTGATATGAGACAGGAGACGGTATGACTGACGCACCGGCTGGCCTTCTGTAGTGCGTCTGCTGTCTCTCATGAGGTACACACAGTCACCTGCAACAGCCACACGCAAACATAAATAAACCTAAACACATCTAAACCAAAATATTACAATATACACTACAGCTGGAAGTTTTTATAAATATGTTTGAAAAATGTCTCATGCTCAGCAAGACTGCATATATTTGATCAAAAACACAGTAATATTGCGAAATATTATTACAATTTTAAATAACTGTTTTCTATTTTAAAATATTTAAATATTATAATATTTAAATATTATAAATTGCCACTCAAGAAACATTTCTTCTGAGTTGTACTGCTTAATATCAATAGTTGTAACAGTTGTACTGCTTATTACTTTTTGGGGATTCATTGATAAACAGAAAGCTCAAAAACAGAAATATAAATTGTAATATAAATATCATTATTGTCTTTTTATCTATATAATGTTTCAATAATATAATGTTTAATTTCTTAAAAATAATAAAATAAAAATAAATACTGACCCCAAACTTTTGAACAGTAGTGCAGATTTGATTTCACAAACACACACACACACACATGCACTTACCCTGATGCAATAGTAAGTCATCACGAAGCAGGCATATATAATAGATGGATCCTGACTGGGCATAACTGGGTTGGGGCACCATTGGGACCTCCTGTTGAAATATGACAGGAAATGCATAAAAGATAAAAACACAAAAAAAGCTTTCAAAAGTTCCAAACATCCTGAATGACAGAGTAAATCTTATCCTGGGGTGACCTTTAAAATGTTGTGATAAGAGACCATATGGCCGTGCTAAACATAGTCAGAGAGGAAGAAAGAATTGTAAAGTTACACAGACTGAAAGGTCACATACCCTGTCCACTGGACGAGGGTCACACTGCTCACAGAGATAATGCTCCACATCGGCCTCCAATCGCATACAATCACAGTGCTGCCACACCTGACAGACAGAAACAGAGAGATACCTATTACCTATACTTACCCCAATTACACATGGTTTCAAATCATTGCACAACATATTACATGAACAACATGAATAATGATAGAATAATGAATATTTAAATTAGTATATTAGCCTGTGGTTTTATCGTTACCTAAAACTAAATGTATTGAAAATCATTTTATGGTAACTGAAATGAAGTAGAAATAAAAGAAACTATAAATATTAGATGAAAAACAAACTTGAATGGAAATGAGAAATGTTGCCTTTCAAACTGCTCTAAATACAAGTTTAGGTTGAATTACTAAAATTACTAAAACTAAAAATGAAATAAAAGTAAAGCTAATTTGAAATATTAAAGAAAAAATAATAAAAACGAAAAAAAAAAAAAAAAATTCACATAGCAAATTTAGACATGATTAACCAGTAGAAATGTGTCAACCGGTAGAGATTTTAGACCATCGTCTCTATCGTGGTTACACGCATATGTGACGTTGTGGCTGCTGTGCTACATGGTCGTGAAAACTTACCGTTTGCATGCGTTTTTAAGCATTGCATTTTACAAACAAGTGATTTTAAGCCCTTGAAATGCAATCAGCAGCAAAAAAGAACTCCTTTCACTATATGCGCACGCTGTCTGAGAAACTGTTTCTGAGCGCTGTGACTGTCAGAGAGGTGCGCGCACATGAATGCAGTGCTCATAGAGCACGGGTGTATTGAACGAGTTATTTTTGCCACTTTACAGGTCTTGAATGGTTAAATACACACACTTGTATATGACAAAATTCCTATCTTTGCAAGTATCTTCGTAAACACAGTAGGTCTTAAGTGAAGGAAAACAGCTGCGAAAGAAAACAAGTAAAACTATATTGGATCTGGGCAGCTCTTAAAATGACAGCAGTCTAATATTTCCGGGCAGCTCTTAGAAGTGACAGCAGTCTAATATTCCTGCTGTCTGTCATTCATGTTAATCAAACAACAAAAGAGAGAAAATCTTTCAGTGCTCTGTCTTGACTAATCACTTTTGTAACTTTAATAAAAAGAGAGATATATTTAATTTACAGTGAAGAATATGCAGGTTTTTTTTAAACATCTGATTACTTTATACAATGTAGCATTTCTCAATAATTTGTTCCACTGTAATTTTTTTGTCCTATTGCTTGTAATTAGTTCCTTATTCTTAATTACTGACTGTTTACTTGTCTTCGGTGAGCTTGAGTTTTTGTTTTTATTTAAGCTGGTATTATTTTTTTGTGATACTGACACTGATGACAAAAAGTATGAAATTTCTATGGTATCAAAAATGTCGATATCATAAAAACCTTATTAAAAGCAAAAATATCTACATCATGATATATATTGTTACCGTGAAATAAAAATACTCCCATCGAGATATAAGATTTTGGTCATATTGCCCACCCCCAGGATGTTGCAATGCAGCTGGTATGGTGTTCTAGATGGTTGCTTTTTATGACAAGTCAAAAGACTGTATTCCCAAGCCTCTTTAATATTCAGGTCCCTAGATATGAAATCTGATCACTCCTTGCCAATTTTACAGTCTACCAGGTGAAAATCTTTAGTTTGGTCAATTTGAAAAGTAATGCCACAGAGCTCTCCTCAACAGGGAGATTAGGAATTAAAATCCCTAATCTTAAGTATGAGCACATACCATGCACTTCTCACACTGGATCATGAGCCCCTCATCCTTGTACATGCCACAGATGCAGCGGATCACATCATCGTCTTTGTCATGGCTGCCCCCTCCATCATGGTGATGGTGGGCGTGGTCTCTCTCCAGCGAATCAGAGCTGTCGGCCTCACTGGCAGTCTCGCCCACAATCTCATCAATCTGAACCGCAGCCTCATGACGCGCACCGTAGTACGCCTTTCTCAGCCGGCACACGTCACGACCCACAGCAGACTTACGGCCATAATATTTCTGTTGAGAATAAGGAAAAGTACAAGAGAGATTAAGGAAAGTAATGCAGAATATGCCAGAGAAGATACTTTGAAGTGATTTCGACATGTCCAATTAACTGTGAAAAATATAAAATATTCATCTTTGTCCTTATTCTTTACTATTTCTTTGTTTTTTTATTTAAAACTTTTTTTAATGAGGACAAAAACACTGAGTGCACCGATTGTCCACTTGTTTATCACTTATTTATTTGTCAAACTCTGAGTACTTCTTACATTAACTAAAATGATTTTATTAACTATAGTTCTTTTCAATATCATTACTTATAATGACATCACAAAGACATCATCATACATCAGTAGGCTATATCATAGCCTACTATAATCATATTTGTGAGTAGGGGTGGGTAAACACACGTGTAACAGTATATTGGATGCGGGCAGCTCTTAAAGTGACAGCAGTCTAATAATCCTGCTGTCTGTCACTCATGTGACAGAATGTAAATTTCTATAGTATCAAAAATTTTGATATCATAAAGACCTTATTTAAAGCAAAAATAACTATATTGTGATATATATCGTTACAGTGAAATAAAATTAATTACTCATATCGTGATATAAGATTTTGTTCATATCGCCCACCCCTATTTGAGAGCAATGAGTATAAGAGAAGTGGGACTAACCTCAGCATTACGAAACACTTTCAGCATGTCCGAATCAAATGCCTCGACGGTTTTGTAGTGCCCAGTGAGGATCTGCTTCTCTATGGTACTGAGATCTAGCGGATCGGTGACCTTCTCATAGTACTGTATGTTCCTGTTGACCCATATGGACATATCACAAAAAGTAAGTATAGCCATGAAGGATGAAGATGTTACAGTGACCATAAGACACATCTTTGATTGTTCTCACAGCAGTTATTAATACCTCAGAATGTTATAAGAACCATATTTGCAGGTCCCTGACAACCTTTGTAGACCCTTTAACTGCACCAAATATTTAAAAAGTACATATTTATATAGTAAATAATCTGTACTAAGAATATAATATTGTTCTCACCTCTTCCTAGAAGGTAGGTTAAGCAGCGGAGCAGCAAGAGTCTGACCAGTTGAATCTTCAAAGAACAAGAAAGCAACTGATTATGTGAGAATGCATGTCATATGCAGTGTGTTTAATTGAAAGTAAGTCTCATGACGCTGAGGCAATAAAACAAAAATGCACTACAATTAGATTGAAACTGGAATCAACATTCTAGATGAAATCAAAATCAAAGCTTTTTGCAGAATCGCATAACACACTAATTGAATTTTGCATAACTAAATCATTTAAAATGAGATTTCCAGCAGAACAAACAAGTAATGAGTGTCAGCACTTGGTAATAAGTTCACAACTGATTGCAGTCTAGACAACCGACTGTCTCACAAACTACAAATGCATGTCAAAATCAATGTCTACACCATGATTATATGACCTTTGCTTCTTGCTTTGCATAATAAAAATGATTATGCAGTCATTAAAGTGACTGCCAACAATAAGATCAATAGCAAAAACTGTTTTTTTTTTTTATTTATTTTTTTTAAGTATGATGGTGTTTGTGTGAATGAATTAGTGTCTGTTTACCCTTGTAGCTTGTGATCATGTCACATATCTCCTTGAAGATGTGTGCCAGGCGTGCAGTGCGTGTAACTTCCGTGTTCTCCTCGGCTGCCGCAAGTCTGCGTGTGCGCACAGAGCGTGATGTCTGCAGCGCTGAGAACTGAGTCAGAAATACATCTGGAAAAAAGCAACACACAATGCTAATCGTGCAACGTTTACCTGAAGTCTCAAAGCAGAATAATGACACTTGAGATCAAGTTGATGAATTGTGCGCATGTCCACACACCTGACTTGATGTTGCCATCATCGCGGATGACTCCTCCCCAGCGTGTGTAAAGAGACAGACCACTGTTCTCCCTCTCTCGCTCTCCTTCTCGCTTCAGAAGTTCCTGTTTCTCCCGCATCTTCTCCCAATTCCGCAGCAGGAACACTCGATGTTTCAGCACAAAGTTCCTAAATTCAACAAGAAACCAGCAGAGGATGTCTGAGTGTGAGAGACTGGTCTATTATATTAGAGGTCGTTTCATATAAAGTCACTCCGTTTATTTCAATGTGCCAAATGTAAAATGAATGCTGTTTTTGTTACAAATACATCCTCTACTGGTAATTGGACTTGCAAAGCGTGTAAAATATGACCCTTTAAAACCAGAAAATAAAAAGTGTTTGATGGCATCCTACCTCTCTCTGTTTGACATAGGCTTCATTAAAAGGTGCTGGTAAAACTTGCTGCTGTCACTGGACTCTTCCTCCTTAATGGTCAAATACAAAATAATGGTTTTGCATTAGGAAAATGTTGTACTAGCAGCTACTGTAGCCAATAGTAGTGCATCATTATTGAATGAACTGTGTCATACCCGTTTCTTCAGTGAGTGTTTGGACTTGCGTTTCTCTTTCAGTCTCCCCAGCCTCCGGGCTCCGCCCCCTGATCCGCCCCCTTTCCCAGGCAGCCCATTGATTCGCTGGCTCTTGCCGCCAATGATGCCACGGCAACCCTCTGAGCCACACTTGCAGACTTGCTGCATAGCAACAAGAGCAGAGAAACATTATCATTTGGCAAGCAAGAGGAAAATGTTAAACATCTACTACAGGTCCAATCCACCAGCATATCAAAAACCTGATGTTAAAATGTTAAAAAAAGAAAATTAAATGTAAACTATCAGTGGTAATCAACCTTGTTAATGTGAAATATTATAATAAATAAAAATAAAAGCTTAAAAAAAAAAATTTCTCAAGTCTTCTAAACTCTGTGGCTGAAGTTATTAAGCAGCTGAGTGATTGAATCAACACCACCGATCCGGACGAATGAAGTACAAGCATCCGCTACAAAACACAGCTGCATACATACACACTGTGCATGTGTATGTACATGCTTCAGACAGGCACGTTCCTGACATGCAGGATACGGGTGGCCTCAACTCTTCCAACGTACCTGTTCTTCTGTGTTGAAGGAGTGGAAGTTGTAGTCATATGTCAGCTCTGTTCCGCTGTTGACGTCTTTCAAAGCAAACAGACCAATACGGTACACTCCATTCACCGACCTGAAAGAAAGACGGACAGACTGATGATTTAAACTCAACTCAACCTTAGTCAAGTTTCTAAAGCAATAATACAGAAAGCTGCGGAGCATCACTACTCTAGTCTTCAGTGTCACATGATCCTTCAGAAATCATTCTAATATCCTGTTTTCTTGCTCAAGAAACATTTCTTTTTTATTATCAACACTGAAAACAGTTGTTCTGCTTAATATTTCTGTGGAAACCGTGATACATTTTTTCCAGGACTCTTCAATGAATACAAAAGAACAGCATTTATTTGAAATATGATTTTTTTTGCAACAATGTCACTTGATCTAATGATCTACTGTCACTTTTGATCAATTTCCTGAATAAGACTACTATTTTCTTTCCAAAAACTGTTGAACTGTAGTGTAATCATGTTAAATGCCTTGTCTGTCTTACTGCTTTAATATATTGTAGCTACGCTGCATATGAATGTTGAGCCTCGAAAGCAAATGAACTCAAGCAACATCAAGCATTCTGGGCTTGATACTGAACACCTAGGCTGAGTTGTACATTATGCAATAAGGTAGAATGAGGCCATTTTGCCACAGATGTGGGTGTGTGTGTGCTCTAACAGCTAACCACTGGGCAGCACAGCTGTGTCCCCCACCCTAAAACACAAGCTATAGATAATCGCTCTTCTGTGACAAGATGGATGATCTGCCACCATCCAGCCTACAAGCACTGTTTTTAATGTGTGTATGTGTGTGTGAAAGAGAAAAACGTAGACAGAGTAAGAGATGGAGGAGATTACATTTTTCTGTGGACTATGTGTGAACACCAACACCTAATGTGTGTGTAATTGTGTTATGGTACCAAGCAGATGTTGGTCACTGACCTGGATCTTGAGTTCACAATCTCGTTGCTAATATATAATCCTTCAGATTTTGACTAATTAAGCTAATTTATGAAACAACAGTTTCAACAGCAGTGACCTCTTCCTCTTTAATTTGTTCAACATGACCATGGTTTGTTCACAATACAGCAATTTCTAAAGGATAAAGTCATTGCTCATTCAGTACTTGTGGTCGTCCACGTCCCCAGTGACTCATCGTTAAAAATGACCTTTCTGATTCAGAACATCAGAAGCTGATGGAATTTTATTATCGTACTTCTTCAGTGACTCATCAACGGTTTTGTTTTACTCACCATTTCTGCATCTCACAGTTGGGCTCACAGCTGTGGTTGACAAAGCGAGCCTCGTTGCCCATGCGGTAGCTGTCGATGACCATGCCGCTGTCCAGGTTCAGACAGTAGTGGCCACTGTGGGAGAAGTACTGCTCCATCATGCGACTCCTAAACACAAAACAGACTTGCTGAATGTATGATAATATTCTTCAGAACAGCAGATTAAACAATCAATCAAGTAAAACTAAACTAAAAGTATTTCCCGAGTCCTGTCAACTCTAAACGGTCCTATCATCATGAAGTCAAAAATGCGAAGAAGTCAAAAACGCGAAAAAAATAAAATTAATTAAAAAATAATAATGCTGTAAATAAGTTCAGTTTCTTGCACAGACCAATCGTTTTGCTTCTTAAGACCTCAATATATCGTCAGGAGCCATGGGTTTTGGGTATTAAAGACGGGCAGCCGCTGACTTGCATTTTATGAATCACCAAGGTTTCAGCAAAAAATCTTCTTTACTGTTCTACTCAAGAAAAAAACTCGCCTACATCTTGGATGGCCTGAGGGTAAGTAAATTAACAGCAAACTTTCATTTTTGGGTGAACTATCCCTTTAATAGTGCAATGTAGTTGCTACCAAAGTCTCTTTAAGACAACTCATATCACTCGGCGGCCATCTTTGAAACGCCTCTCGGGCAACTCCTATTTCTTTGAATGGGGAAACAACAAATTTTCCAAAACTGTTCATGAAGCTTGCGATTAAATTTCATATTTGAAATCACCAAAGAAATCTGACGACAACTGACAAAAATCTTAAATGTTGTTTATTTTGCTCAAATAGCATTATAAAAAGCGTATTATTTAGGCTAGATCAGCCAGTGCGCATGCGCAGTCCTAAGCGCACATTTTAGAGCGCTGACTGTTTCTATAGCAACCGGGACTTCTAACGGCAGCTGCAGTGACATGCGGACTTTACCGATTAGCGATTGGCTCTTTCATTCAGAAGGCGGGCCTTCTTGCGATTGAGCGGCCATATTGAGCGATGCATTTTTCCCCATTCATTTTTCCGTTGCATTTTTCCCCATAGCAACCAAGTCTTTGGTTGCTACCCTCTAATTCTTAGTTAGAATGTTTTAAATGCTTATATCTTTGTGCAATTTTGTGCATAGTTTTAAATAAACACTATTAAAAATGGTAGTAATTTAATTATCTTTTATGTATTTTTTTAAGATATTGTATTTCCAGCTGTATTAAACATCACATATGTTCTGATGGTTTGCGATTTTGTCGATGTGATTTTGCTCTGACTTTGTGGCAGTATTCTGCTTTAAAAAGAAAACAAAATATTATATTCAACGCAACATATAACTGAAAAAAAATAAAATAAATAAAACAAAATAAAAAATGTAATTCCTGAAAAGGTTTATACATAGCATTTGAGCTTCACATTAAATCGTTCAGGAGGATCCACCGACGCTCAGCACAGTTCGAACAGTTCGGACATTGCGTGAATCAGAGGTAAAAAACGATATAAATGCTGTTCAGTGTCTTGCACAGAGCAATCGTTTCGTGTCTTTACACATCAATATATCGTCACGAGCCGCAGGGTTTAATTTGGTTTTGTTTGTGTATGTTTTTTT
>NW_015542410.1:1411047-1416046 GCF_001515605.1 Sinocyclocheilus anshuiensis | reverse complement strand
AGCAGATAAACATAAAATTTTCATTTTTGGGTGAACTATCCCTTTAACTAAATTGTTGCATATTAAAACTAATTGAAGTATGTGTCTCCTCTTGTTTAAAGGCAAAATGTGGCTAACCTGAATTCCTGTTCGCTGACCACCTCTCCCAAGTACTCGATGATGAATTGGCCGGAACGTAGGGGCTGTTTGGTTCGAATCCCCCAGCCCTTCCCTTCAGCCCGGAAGCGCTCGAGGCACTGCACCCACTCATGCCTCTGGATACGCTGGTTATCACATTGATCATCACAAGGACATGTACTTGGAGAACACTCAGCAAAGATCATCCTGAGGCAGACAGAGATAAGAAAACCATGGGATCCACAGCTGCACTAATGGGTAAGCAGAGGAGAAGAAGTAAGCCTCTTACCTGTTTAGACAGTCATCCTGACAGCCCTTCTCACTGTGCTCTTCAGGCAGCCTGCAGTTACAGGTAGTGGCTTCGTAGCCAGAAAGAGGCTTCACATCCACATAGACATCTAAGAGGGAAAATATTAATGCATTAGTTTCAAACATTTGCAAACATACGCATGCAAAACACAAAGTGTACAAAAATTAGAGCAGGATAGTCAGGAAGGAATCTACAACTCCCAGTCCTGCCAAATCAGTATATTTATGGAAACTCAAGCATGTTCTGCTCTACAGAGTTGTTGAGCTTATGGGTAGTGACAAAAACTAATGAAAATCTGCTTACTGGATCTGATCTTCTTGTAGAGAGGCACATCAGGTCTCTTGTAGAGCTACAAAGAACAAAGATGTATCCTTGAGTATATGGATTAAACTACTTAAAATCATTATAGATATTAAAACTTGTTTTCAGAAAATATATCCTAAACTAAGTTTATTTATATTACCCCTTTGGCAAAATATTTTTCATAAAGGAAAACCTTATTACATTTTGTTAGATTTATGCTTATACCAAGGGGAAAAGCATTTGCCAATGGAGGGAAGAAAAATTAACTTATTTGAAAACTTAATAATAAACTTAATAAAGTGACGTGACATGTGGCCAAGTATGGTGACCCATACTCAGAATTAGTGCTCTGTATTTATCCCATCCAAAGTGCACACACACAGCAGTGAACACACACACACACCGTGAACACACACCCGGAGCAGTGGGCCGCCATTTTTTGCTGCGGCGCCCGGGGAGCAGTTGGGGGTTCGGTGCCTTGCTCAAGGGCACCTCAGTCGTGGTATTGAAGGTGGGAGAGAGCGCTGTACATCCACTCCCTCCACCTACAATCCCTGCCGGTACGAGACTCGAACCCGCAACCTTTGGGTTACGAGTCCAACTCTCTAACCATTAGGCCATGACTTCCCCCTGAGAAAAATTATAATATTATTATCCTACAAATAAATGTCTCTTGTTTAAATTATGTTTATTGGAAACCAAGACCAAAATACTGATTAATAAAATGATTTTGAAGCAAAAAACAAATGACAAATGCAGCTGTCAACTCAGAGAAAGATGTGGTTTTAAGGAGCTACCTGATCATGTTTCCAAAGCCACAGGATGTCATAAGGCAGCTGGAAATCAATGCGTTTCTGTCTCAAGTATTTCCCTGGATAAACACCGAAGACAAATAGCAGTTACTAATTCAATCTCTTTGTCCTTTCACTTGAGGCTGCGCCATTCCAATATTGAATCAACTAATCACCTCATAACTCATAAACCATAACTAATCAGCCTGATTGCCCATGGGGCCATACATAATGAACTGGTTAGAAATGACAATGAAAGCTGTACACGGGCAAATCCACAACCTTACTCGTTGAAATAATAGTTCTTTAAAACAGTTAGGTTGAAAAATGAATCCTAAATCAAACTGTCTACCAAACTGCAATTAGATATAGAGATAAATGAAGTAATGCATGTCAAAATCTGCAGATTATTAGAACACAACTGCAAGCTAAGCTTAAATGAAAAACTCACCAACATGAATGGGGGCAGGAAAAAGGCCATACTCATGTTCACCTGGAGTGTATTCTAACTTCTCCTTCTTTAGTTGTAGCAGCTGACTGCGAGGACTGATGGGGAAATGGAGACAGGTTAAGTTTATTTTCCTGGCATATAAATGTTAGATAATAAGACAGGCTTAATGAGTCTGTTCATCCTTACTCGTCAGTCTTGTACACATCAGAGTAAAGCCCAGCCTTTTGAAACTTCTTTTTGGGTGGTCTAGCAACTCTCTTCTCCCGCTGACTGGTCACTGATGGGTTTGGGGCTTGTTCCACGGAAGTAGGGCCTGTGCGCTCTGGGGAGGATTGGCCATCAGGTTTTCCCTCCAGAGCGCTGCAAAGAAAAGCAGTAATTTATTATGAGATTAACCCCCGGTTTCACAGACAAGGCTTAAGCCTAGTCCCAGACTAAAATGCAATTCTGAGCTGTTTCAACTGAAAGAAAATTGGCACTGACTGATCTTAAAATATATCAGTGCCTTTGTTTTGTTGCACACCAGTAACGTTTTTTCAAAGGTATGTTAAAAAAAATTTACTCAAATGTCCTAATTGAACTATGGCCTAATCCTGGCTTAGTCTAAGCCCTGTCTGTGAAACCGGGCCTAAGACTTTTGTGGTGTTTAAGTCAACATTAAATTGATTTGATCATTACAACAACATTAAAGGTTCTAAAAAGTTTATTGTGGAGGAATGTAAAAAGGAAATTTCAGAGAAAATTAATTCGATTTTACAGAAGCTTTTTTGTCCAGGATATGGAGACAGAGATGTTTTAAGGGAAGAAAATAGGTGTATTTTGATTTCATGTTGATTTTAAACAGGTTTTGGAGATGTCACGCAATGTATCATATTTATTTCAAGCTTGCATGCTGATCCGTGTTAATTCAAAGCCATTACTCCAGTCTTCAGTGTCACATGATACTTCAGAAACCATTCTAATATGGTGAAATGGTTCTCAATTACTTATTATCAATATTGAAAACAGTTGTACAACTTAATCTTTTTTTGTGGAAACAGTGATACATTTTTTAAGATTCTTTGATGAATAGAAAGTTCAAAAGAACAGAATTTATTTGAAATCATTTTATAACATAAATGTCTTTACTGTCACTTTTGATCAATGTAATGCATCCTTGCTGAATAAAAGTATTAATTTCTTCCAAAAAATAAAAAAAAATCTACATTTTGAACAGTTGCATATTTTGTACCGCATACCTGCGAAAACAATGCATTTCCTCCTGCGTCAACCATCCCCTCCCTCCTTCTGTTCTAGCTCTTGCCATCACATCTTCCTCTCTAGCAGCTGGTCGTTCTTCTTCTTCTTCCTCCCCCTCTCTTTCCTCTGCCGGTTCCTCTTCTTCCTCGTCACCTCCTTCTGTCTCCCTTTCCCAGCGTTTTCTCTTGCGTCCCTTTCTGCGCTGACTCTGTATTACAGACTCAATGACGTCAACCACGGTGTCTCCCTCCCAAAGCACACTTCCTCTGTGCCTTTCAGGTAAAGGGTGGTTCTCTTGTTCAGATGTTTGTGGTGGGGGCGACGGGGGAGGCGAGGGCAGCGGGTGCTTGCGGGGACGGCCTGGACCTCGTTTTTTCACCATGTTGTTTCCTGTGCGTGCTTGCCTCTGGAGCTTCTTTGCACGAAGGATCTTGTTGACATGATGCAGGTTGTTTTTGGGAGGGGGCCGATGGGAGTGATGCGAAGGGGGGGAGTCACGACAGCATACAGGCTGGGAGGAGCACGTGGAGGGACTAGCCTGGCGGCTAGAGGGTCGGAGAGCTGTGACGCTTCCAGGCTGGTCGAGAGTGCAGTGAGAAAGACAAGAGGCAGAGTGTGAGAGGGATAGGGGAGGGTGGTGGTGATGGTGGTGCCGATGATGGGGACCCTCAGAAACCTCAGGAACAATGGATTGGCCAACTCGGTTCTGTGTGCCAGACACATTTCCTGTGATATTAAAACAAAAAGTGGGTTGAGTAGCTGAAAAATTAAACAAATTAGAACAACAATTAACAGAAGTCTCCCCATTGCCCAACGTCCCACATGTGTAATGTGTGTAACACAATGCAAAACCTTTAAAAAAAAAAAAAAAGCATATAAAACAAAAACAAATAAATAAAAAGCAAAAATCAAATCAAATAAAAGCCGGTGTATACCAAAGACCTGTTAGCAGCATGTATTACTGACAGCCTGCCACTGACTAAGCTAAACTCTCAAATTCTTGGTTAGATCATCTTTTTATATGGCACATTTATTAGCAGGTAAATAACAGAATGGGGAGTTGAGGAGATAAATTGGATTATAGATTGTGTAGAAAAGATACTCATCTCCTAATAGCCAAATTCTAATGTAGCTGAAAATAACTGCCTCACAGATTCAGCAAAAAAGCAGCTACATGTGTTCATGTGTGCAGGGCCTCATTAAATGTGTTCCCTCTATCCTCCATTATCCCTTTAATTAACTTACTCTCAGTCTAACTCACTTTTCAACACAGTCTAGTCTATTATGTTCTCTTTATCTTATCTTTCCATCAGTCAAACCCATCCTTCCATATCTTCTATTTCATTGTATTTTTTTCCCACAATTTCTCCATGCAAGACATGTTACAAGTCAGGGTTTAAAGGGGTCATATGATGCAATTTCAAGTTTTCCTTTCTCTTTGGAGTGTTACAAGCTGTTCGTGAATAGATAAGATCCCTAAAGTTGCAAAGCCTAAAGTTTCAAACCCAAAGAGATATTCTTTATAAAAGTTAAGACTGGTCCACGCCCTCTTAAAACACCTCATTCTAACACGTTTACATCACGATGTGGGAAGATTTGCATAACGCCGTCCAAATATTCACGCAAAGATAGAAGGCGTAACTTTATTGTTGCTGCCGCCGCCGCCATGTTGTGAAGACGCTGTGTGTTTCGTTGCGAAAGCGAAAATACTTTGTTTGGCCTTCCAAAAGCGGACACGACTAGAAATCTGTGGTTAAGTTGTATTTACAACACTGTTCCAGAACAGTT
>NW_015542410.1:1410233-1410865 GCF_001515605.1 Sinocyclocheilus anshuiensis | reverse complement strand
AGGCATCACAATATGGTAAGGGACGTAACATTTCCGTCACACACTTGAGGAATTCGGCCAATCACAACGCACTGGATCAGATCAGAGCACACCTCGCTTTTTCAGACCGATGAGCTTTGTAAAAATCTATGCGTTTCAGAAAGGTGGGGCATAGAGGAGAAACAATAATGTACAGTATGTGGAAAATAATGTATTTTTTTTTACCTTAAACCGCATAAACACATTTCATTACACCAAATACACAAAATAATATTCTTTTTAGCAACATCATATGACCCCTTTAATACTTATGGTTAATGCTTTGCTGAAATCACATAATAATGACTGCCTTATCAAGCACTAGGGCTGTGTATCACCAGCAAAGTCACGATACTTGTGCACTCCCCACCCTACAATATTCTGATTGGTTTGCATCTTGTTTTTAAGCCCATAAATAATGATGTACTTGTTCTAATAAATTTATATTGTAATGTACTCATTCTAATATATTTAAAAAATCATTTACATTAACACACTCTCAACAATTGAAAAAAAAATGAGAAGAGTTCTAAACTAACGCGTTGTCTTCACTGTATCTAACGCACACACGCTCAAGGCTGATTTATACTCGACGCGTCCGCAAGTTTGCTTTG
>NW_015542410.1:1409986-1410210 GCF_001515605.1 Sinocyclocheilus anshuiensis | reverse complement strand
GCTAACCGGTGTTTTCAGAAAGCAAGCGTGTTTATCCACAGTGGAGAGAGCGCGTGTGCACAGGGTTGCCAGGTTGACAAAGATAAGTAGCACATTTAGCAGATACTTCCGTACTGCGCAAGTGTAAAACTCGGTTTTGGGGATTGCGTCTCTTTATATCAGGCAACCCAGTTGTGTTCCTCTGCGGCCAGATTAAACCTTGTTGTAGCCTATATATGCTCTAT
>NW_015542410.1:1386520-1408999 GCF_001515605.1 Sinocyclocheilus anshuiensis | reverse complement strand
GCGGTCCACTGCTGCACACGTGCCACAATATCGATACAGGGCCAGCTGTATCGATACTCGTATCGTCAAATCTCTGTGACGATACATCGTCGTATCGATATTTTGAACACAGCACTATCAAGCACCACTACATATGTGCACCAATTCATCAACTAACACTTCCTTCCAATCACATCTATATTCACAGCCTTAGTCTTATTCTTGTTTTTATCAGCCCCATTTTCCTCCAGCACTTAATCCTCCTCTTTTACTCTCTCATCAGGTTCTTGCTCTCGCTGCTACAGTGAATTAATGGTGCAGTCAATGACCGTTGGATGACCTCATGCCCTGAGCTCTAATCCTGGATTACATACTACACTTTGCAGTCTCACTAGGGACCCTCTATGCATAAGCATATATACACAAACACACTGTCCACCCATCCCAGCATGACTGAGAGTCTGCTCTATTATGAAAACTGCTCTGTTTCACCTGGTTCAGCACTGTAACATTTGAGCAGGTGTGTGTGTATGTGTGAGTGTGAAGAAATTTAGCCTATTTGGAATCCCACAGCTGTTGGAGTGCAGAATTATGCTGGAACTAGCCATTAGTAGACTAGGTAGTATACTGTAGGACCTTTAACGACAAGCTGCAACTTCAACCAGTCTCATATCAATCACTTTAAACAAAATGCAAAATGTTTTTGATTTGATGACCTGGCCCTGAAATCAATTCGGAACACTGACAGGAAGTACTGGAAAAGAATCATAAATTTGTGGCATGCACTGAAGCAAGTGACGTCCAATAAAACTTTAGCACAGAATTATGGAGGACGCTGAGGTAAAACTATTTGGAGAGTGACTACATTTCACTGCATTAATTCTGCAACCTTCACAATGTCAAACTAAATTTGGGTCACCTCAGAAAGCTCAAGCCCAGATTTGCATTCAATATGTAAAAAAAAAATTGAAGGACATTATTGAACTGAGCATGGTTGCAATGTAAACCATAACCATAGCACATACCAGAGCATGTGAGCGGAGCGGAGCGGGGTGGTAATATTTCCTTAAGAGCGCAGAGCGCCTTTCTGAAGATTCCGCTCCGCTCACTCAATACGCTCAGCGCCGCTCGCTCAACCCAGAATGCACTTTGGTGATTTGCTTGTTCGAGATCGAGAACAGTAGAGCAGTTATGGAGTTCAGATATTGTCTGAAATGGCCACGAATTAAGAATAAATTTTTTCGTTTAGTCTAAATTATGGCCACAAATTAAGTATTCGTTCTCTTGTTTAGGCTTAGCTGCACACTAATTCATTTGTTCATTCATTCGTTATATTTCTTAATTACTTATTAAAATCATTATTGCTTAACATTAATAAATAATAATAATAAATTAATTTAAAAAAATAATAAAACCTGCTGACGTCGTAGAAACGAATTGTTAATTCGAATTATATTCGGAGCTCCGTAGTTATTAAATAATCTCAGTTAAACTGTAGACCTAAGCTAACACACAGCTGTATATAGGCCTAAATACAGAACTACAGAGTACAGAAGATATTAGCATACACGCCTACAAAACCAGTGCTGGATCACTTGGATTTTGGAAAACCAGTGCTGGATCCCTCCCTCAACTAGCCAAGGTCGCCCGCAAAATCTTCAGCATCCCCAGTGGTTCTTCCAGCGCTGAGCGAGTGTTTTCGGGCACACCGAATGCTGAAGCCTGACACTTTGTCCAAGCTAATGTTTCTTAAAGTAAATTCTAAAATCCAGTAAACATCAAGAGACGTTTTAATAGACCACAGTTCCCCGCAGTTATGGTCTATTTTAACTTGACACTAGAAAGTGTGTTTCTTTCATCGACGTCAGTTCATAATCCAAGAGTTCTTTAAGTGCATTTTATCTTGTGTGTGCTTTTCACAGGCTTTATAATCCAGGTGTATTTTGTAAAGATCTACGCACATTTCATCTTGTGTGTGTGTACATTTGTATTTTAATGAGCCTGTTTTGAATGTTCTGTTGCACAACAACGGCAGCTATTTTCACAGAAATAAAGTTAACGAAAATCAAATACACTTTTTCAGTTTTTGCATTTTAGGTAGGTTTGCTAAGGTTAGATTCATATATTTAATAAATTTTTATTAATACATTACAATTAATACAATTAAGAAGAATGTAAGAATTTCGCTCTGAAACATGACAATTGCTATTTATCAGCATGCTTAATTTTAGACAATTATCCAAGAATTTCGGTACAAACAGTAAACAATTAGGCCTACTAGAGAAATTTTATGTCGGAGCGGGATCTGAGCGGGAATTGGTTTAAGGCGAGCGTGAGCGGAATATTAACGGAGCGCTTGCTTGGGCGGTTAGAGCGACTGAGTGGAGCGCACGTCCATAGAGCGGAAAACGTAGCGGAGCGTCACACCGCTCCTCTTCGCTCACATGCTCTGGCACATACGTATTACATGTCCAGTAACCTTCACAATATCAGCATTAGTTTGTAAGATTTCTCACTTACCCATCTCTCTTCTTTCTGCAGATGTGGAACGATCCCTTCTCACTGTCCGATCCAACCGTGAAAGACTAGGGCTCTCTGATGTTCCACCTTTTTTGCTGCGACTCCCTTTGAGGGAGGTTCGAGATAGTGCAGATGTGAACAAGTTGGTGTGGTGGCTGGTCTCTGCCTCCTCAATAGGGGAGGCAGCATCTTCTTCATCACTCTCTGAGCACTCGACTGTATTTTGCACATGTCCTTCAGAGAATGCACCAGACCCAGAAAGGGACTGGTTTCTAGAGAGTTTGGAGTAATCCGTTTCAGAACTTCCCATCCTGAACCAGGAGTCAACAGGATGATGCCCCCGGCTCACACTGCCCAAAGACAGTCGCGAAGGCCCAAGACAAGACATAGAAGCTTCTTTTCGCTTGTACCGTTCTGCAGAAGATGAGGAGGAAGAGGAAGGGGAGTTGGCAGAAGCTGTCTGTTTGTTAGCACTGGAGTCAGCAGAGCCATCTTGGCTGAACCTGCAACGCTGCAGGGACTCTACACTCCCTCTCTCACCTCTTCCGACCCCCAACCCCTCACCTCCTCCACTTCTGCCTCCAATGCTACCTACAACTCCACCAACATCATCACCCTCCTCTTCCCCACAGCGATCACGGTGCTTGTGCCTATGCTTGTGTTTGTGGTGCCAGCCAAATGACAGCTCGGATGACATTGCAGGATAGAGTACTGATGAACGACCACCACCTAGATACTCCTGCCTAAGCAGCTTATGTTTCTTCTTGTGAAATTTTGAGGGGTTAAGAAGCAAGTGAGAGGGGTGATGATGATGGACATAAGAAGGGGGCGGAGGTGGAGGAAAAGAAGGGGAATGAACGTGGTGGGATGGGCCAGAGTGGGGAGCCTGGTGATGGGGGTGGGGGTACAGGGCACTTGCTGGGGTATAACCACGATAGTAGCCAAGTCCCAATGGGGCAGAAGAGTATGGTACACCATAAGAAGGGTGATAGAAACCTCCGCTGGAGAGGGGAAAACCTAGCCCAGGTACAAAAGGTACTTCTGATATAGATTCTCTGAGCTTAGGTGGTCGCCCTCTTTTCTTTTTAAGATCTGGCTTACGGACATAATGAAGTGAATCACATGGGTAGGCTGGGTGGGGTGAATAATATCCACTAAAATTGATCCTGAAGATTGTGGGCAAGAGGTCTCTATGTAGATAGTGATGTGGTGGTGGATTGGTTCCACCTCCAAGGCTGCTGCTGGCTCTGGCCCTTCCCAAGGCAGACCCACGGCCCGGGCCTGCTGCCCCAGCACCCAGACCCAAACTGCTACCTAAACGAAGTGTAGGTGTGCGATGACCAATTCGTATTTCACTGAGCTGCACACAGATCTCATCCAAATCAGCCAAAAAGTCTGGGTCTTGCCGACGTGACCTCAGCTGCAGATACTTCTTCTTGCGTTTGCGCTTTTGCCTTTTTAGTTTGTCATAGCTAGGGCAGCCATGTCCACGTCGTTTGCACTTATGCTTGTGCTTCTCTTTATGTCCAACCAAAGCAGGAGATGGGGCAGCTGGGTGCGGTCTTCTTGTATCAGGTGATGCCCTCGCTCCAAGTGGGGAGGGTGTGGGTGAGGGACATTCCAAGTGAACTGAAGATGAGTGCCTCCTTCTACCTCTCGAAGAAAGCCCCATTCCAGCTCCCATGGCTGGGCCTATGACACCAGGCATTAAGAGTCCACTTGCCATACCCTGCGAGACCCCTAGACCAGCTAAGCCACTTGCACTACCAGCCTTTTCCCCACGGTCTGAGGTGCTGTTGTTGTCTGTCCCAATGCCACTGTCACTGGGTACTGTCTCTTCGCTGTGTGATTCACTGACTGGGGAAGGTGTGGCCTCCTTCAGCTCACTAAGAGGAGCAGGAGACGTGGGCAATAGTGGCCTTGGAGGAGAAAACTTTCGATAATGGTAGTGCTGCCGGTAGTGGTGGTGGTAACCCCGGCAAGAAGATTTCTTTTGAGATGGGTTTGTTGTGAATGATGAGGAGCTTGCTACAGTGCGAGCAGAGGGGGCTGAAAAAGTAGGTGGGGGAAAGGAGAATGAGTGGTGGCCCTGATGGGAATGGCTGCAGTGTGGGTGGGATGAGAAATGCACTGAGCCAGGCTCAACAAAACTAGCATCACTAATGGGACTCTGGCCCCCACTTGACTGCGAGAGTGATGGGGAAGGGAACACCTCAGACGGAGGCAACTGGTGTTGCTGATTTTGCAAGGCCTGTGACTGGTGATGATGGTGTGGGGATGAAGTGTTTGGTGATAAGAAAGGTTCAGGAGGGGGCGTGGGGGCACCTGGGGAGGGATTAGCTGATGTTTTTGGCTTACGACCCCTCCTTTTACCCATATATATTGTCCCCTTTTTGCTAACGTTGATCTGGGGTCCTAATTTGCCCCCAAATGTAGCAGCAAGTGATGATAAAGACTGTGGTTTTGTAGCAGCCCCAGCCCCTGGCGCTCCGCTGCTTCTGGAGCTTTCCTGCTCAGTCCCTGGTTTCGGCCCTAACAGTATCTGGCTCAGGAGCCTCTTCCGTTTTACTGTCTTCATTTTATTAATTTTGCCTATAATCGTCTTCATAATGAGCTGCCCGTTGCCCTTATTACGAAAAGGTTTTTCACCTACTGAAGTATCCCCTGACTCAGGAGCAAGTGTTGGGGGCTGGGTTTCTTGTGGAAGGTTTGGTGGTGAGCGCTTGGGTCGCCCTCGCTTTCTTTGCATGGGTTTAGGTGGATTAAAGTCCACTTCAGGGTGCAAAACAGGGGGATCCTGCTCTTCTTTAGATTTGAGCAGACTGGAGTAGACTTTTGAGGGTACCAGTTTGTTTGGGGTGCGGCCACGTGCTGGTGCATCTAACCGAGGCATTTTGGACTTGGGCCGTCCCCTCTTCTTGGGTGAAGAATCAAAAAATTCTGAATCAACAGGGGACATGCGATTACCAGTGGGAGTCCGTTCCACAGGTTGCCGAGTAGGGGATGAAGAGGAAAGCCCTGATGGCATTGGTTTCTGATGGTTAGAAGCAGCCTCGTGTAAAGTCTTGTTGGTGCGACTCACTGCCTTCGTCCAGCGAGGCCGTCGTCCTCGCCGCTTCTTAAAAGGCTTTGAATCCTGCTCAGTTGGTGATGCAGGAGATAGAGCCCCAGTGTCGTCGCACAGTGGTGGTGGGCTCCTGCTGGCACCAGAAGGGTATGAAGGTGAAATAGTGCATTTGGTGGACTCAGCAGGACTTGGTACCCCACTAACACAACTTTCCTGATTGGGACTACGTTTGACTGGGCTTGAGCTCTTACCCCGCTCTCTTCGAGGAGCTGACAAAGAACACCTTTCTTTAGCATCTTGCTTCCCTGGCATTGCTAGTGTGGAGCCCTTACTTAAATCTCTGGGACTGTCCATGTCTTTGTCTCGGTAACGCTCTTTGTCTTTCTCAGTAAACTCCTCTATTTGGGAGGGGCTTGCTCTAGGCTGTGAGGCTAGTGAGCCTGGCAAACCCATGTGACAGCCTGTACTTTCTATTCTTTCTAAGGAGGAGGATGAAGAAGAGGAAGATGGTGGTGATGAAAGAGAAGCCGTGAAGGAAGAATGAGATGGGCAATGCCCAAGACGAGACTGAGATTTCATTCCATTGGTGGTACTGTTGTCAGTGCTATTACTTGTGGATGTCGTTGTCAAGCGACTACTGTTTTGAGACAGTGCAGTACTAGTGGTGGTGGTGGTTGTGCTGCTGTTGCTACTGGTGGCCCCTTTTGAAAGTCCATCTGATTCGTCTTTTCTGGAGGTGCCAGAAAATTTCTCCAGGATACTGTCCTTATTTTTGGACCCATAAGGGCGACCTGGGGGCCGTGAAACCGGTGGTGGTGGGGCAAGGTGCACCGCCCTGGAATAGGTGTTCCTATTGGCCATAGCCCGTTCGGGGCGCTGCAGATTAGAAATTAAGGGAGGCGAGCTACTGTGCGCTGGAGCTGGTGACACCTTCCGGGCTTTTGGCTTAGGGCACTTTGAAGGCGGGCATGTAGCTATGAGCTGAGCAAGCTTCTCAGTTACTGTAGGAGTACCCCAGGCAGAAATTCCCCTTTCTTGTTCTTTCTGCCCCTCAGGAAAATTGTACTGAGGAGTTAAGATACCATCTGTTTTGGGGTCCTGTTGCGATGTGGCAGCTGGGGGCATTGTCGGTGGCGATGGGGCAGGAGCAGAGCTGGTTTGTGGAACATGGTTTTTCTTTCCAGAGGAGGGTGATTTGCTTTCTGTCGTGGGGCGATGAAGATTAAGGGGTCTCTCTGAAGAAGCAACAGATTTTGCATCAGCCTTTCCCTCAGACTTACAGGCAAGTTTTGGAGGAGCCTATGCACATAAATAGAAGAAAACAATGAAAATAATTTTACATACCTTTAATTCAGTGTAATATGAAACGTCATGGAACACAAAGAAATAACAATGCATTGAAATAATGACAAATGTGTGACAAAACTGTGCTGGTTTTCACCTAGTTATTAGCAAAATAGGCTAATCTAATTTTGTTTATGCCACTGTTTATTGATTGAATTTTGGAACATTATTACTTGTTTTTTCCCCTCCAAATCAATAAAACAACAGAAGGATTTTAGAGGGAGATGGGAGGAGAAAGGGAAGATGTGTGTGAAAGAGGAGGGGAAGAGTTACAGAGAAATAGGGTTACAAGATATTATGGCATAAAATCAAGGCAAAGAAAGAAAAAAAACTGAACAGCAGAGTGCCCTGGATTAGACAGAAAAGCATAGTTACAATACAGAGAAATGTGGAACAAACAAAAAATGAAAGAAAATTAGTTTGTGTTTACGTGACCGAAAGAGAGGAGAGTGAGAAAGAAAATGTGGCAAGATTTGCAAAGCTTGTTTATCTGATGAAACCGCATTAGCTTAGTGAAAGGAAAGTGGAATAAGAGGGTCATTTGAGTTTGTCTAGACCTTTCAATCGTGTCACTGCTGGTTTGCATGTTATGTAATTTCAGCTAGTCTCTTTCTTTATTTACAATCTCTTAGACATCTAAGAAATGCTGTGTGAGAAGTTAAACAACCTTACCCTTTTTGCTGGAGCACTTCCATTCACAGGAGTGACTGGGCTGGTGGGAAGAGAAGGTGAGGGAGATGCAGCAGCAAGAGCGCTAGATGATAGAGGTGCTCCTCGGCTGACAGAGGGGCTTTTCTCTCCTTCTTTTCCACGACTTGGGCTAGAAGTGTGGCTGCTCCCATCATTGGCTCCAGCCCCACGATTAACACGGCCTCCGCCTCGTCCTCCACTATGCCTTACAGTGGCTCGGAAGGCTGGACGACACACATAGTTCTCCAGTATCTTAGGAGGCTTCTTCATGCGCTTGGCCTGTAGGCCTATCTTGAGCTTGACATTGCCCTCAGAGTAACTGGTTTCTTTGACCGAGAACTGTGTGGGTTGCTGCTGCTGGTCACTAGTCCCACTTTCAGCACCACAAGTTTCACTTTGTGCCCCATCTCTTGGTTTCTCTCGCTTTTTCTTTTCCTCTTCATCGTCCTTCTTTCCTCCTACTCCCTCTTTCTCGCTTTCTGCTGGAGGGGCGTTAGCAGGGAGCGGGGGCGGCGTAGAGGGCCCCCCCTGTGTCCTCTGATCCATTGGTGATTTAGGGAACAAGGGGGGCTTGAGTGGGACAGGATGTTCTCACTCGCAGGTATAGGCAGGTACTGGAGAACTGTACAGATGTCAGGTAGGAAGAAGGAAGTGGAATGGAGGGGAAGGGGAAGGGGGGAAAGCAGAGGTTGGGAAAAAATCCTTGTTGGGTTGAAGCAATGTTGTCCCTTCCCAAGTGCCCAGCCCTCTCACCTTCAAACTGAGGAGATAAAAACAAAAGAGGGGGGTGTTACGACCAAAAGACAAATTAGCCACACTTCTGAGACAGCCTTAACCTTTAATTTAATTATTAACACAGAATGGCTTTGCAAACATGGATCACCACCACAAACACGACTTTGAATGATCCAACTAAGGACACAGAAAGGCTAGTCACTAATATCCAAACTATACAGAGACTTTTGATTATGGATTGTTCTGAATTATACACTAAGAAGCCAGACAGAAAGAATCAGAGGCTTTTGCTGCCTTTTTTTTTTTACAACTACACTGCCTTGTGTTCTGATAAACAAATATGATCACATGCTCACTTTTACAAGAATGCTTAAAAAAAAACAACAACATGTAAGATCATGTAAACACATTTTACCAGATAAAAGTCATACACAATTTGACAAAAAGCAGACTTTTAATTTTTTTTAAGCCCATTTGTTTTATTGGGCTCAGCACTTTAACCAGTAGACTAATTCAATGTGCCAATGTATCTGTTTACCTTTTCATCAAAACTGGAGATAAGATTTTCTTGTGTTAGCTATGTTTGATAACACTGATTTTTGATGTTTGTCAGCATTTTGCTGTACATGTAAATCACCTTGTATGCCACAGAAAGAAATAAGTCACAAGGACATGAAATGATTTTGCAATATTAGTTTTATGTGAACCAGCCTTTCAATATTCTTATAGCAGTAAAGTTAACAAACAATTAACAATGCTTTTTTTTTTTTTACAATCGCCTTTCTAATAAATTGACCTGGATTATAAAAGACAGAGAACATACATTTTTTTGGAATGCACAAAAAAGTACTGGGGGCTTGACAAAAGTAACCTTATGCCCCTTACACACCTCCAAAACAAAAGGCCACTGAGTAATTTAGTACTGCACCGACCACAGGTGCTTTCTGAGGGTCAAATCATTGAGAGGCGAGTCTGAGCAGTGACCTCAGCATAAAGGGCCCTCTGGGAGACAGAGGATCCAGTCACCTTACCGAGCCCTTTTATGACTGCCAATCAGAAAAGCGCAGAGTGAATGAAAGACCAGGAAAGAAAAGGAAAAAGAGAGGGTAGAGCAACAGAAGTGGACAGTTTCTTTATGCCCCGCTGAGAGCGATGGTTTAAAGATTACACAAGTCTATTAAGAACGCCTAGGTCATTGGAATGCTACACGAATGGTTACGGCCGTTTAGTGCTCAGCACGAGAAAAAGCTCCAAGAGCCATTTTACGGAGTGTTGTTTCATTAGTGGTGGTCTTTTATATTGAGAAAGTCGTTTTCTGTGAAATCACCACAACTATAAACCATGTTCCAAAACTTGGAGTCCTGCCTTCCTTCTCTCTACTCCGACCTCTCACTGTTTACTATAATTACTCACCCCATTTCACTTAAACACGCCCTTTCTCTGCCATTCGCCCTTTCCCGTTTCACACACGGCCATCCAAAAATCACACCTCTCTTGTTCTCTGCCCGACCTACCCTTTCACCCCATTCTGTCACTCTCTTCGTCCTCTCACTCATTCAGTCTCCCTCTAACACTCACTTGGAAATCTAACAGTACAGCGGTCAAACTAGAGTCGTTGTGCTCCTGCTAATCGAAAACACATTTCCCCAGCGCTCCCTCCCTCCGTCTTTTTTCCCTGGTCCGTCCCTCCCTTCGTGACAATCATTCCCCTATTTCCTCAGCGCTCTGGGTCGTACTCCGCTTCTCGTTTCAGTGTTATTCGCTCTCTCTTCCCTCCTCTCTTTGCGGAGAAGATGCCAATAATAAATGCTACCTTGTATTGTAAAATGGCTGAGAGAAAAGTCTTGAGGGAAAGCTGGACAAAGAATTGCAGCATGCTGTCGTTTGCAACAATCCAACACTTTAAATTTACATTTATGCATCTGAAGCAATGGGAATCGAACCCATGCTCTTGGCGTTGCAAGCATCATACTCTACCAGTTGAGCTACAGGAACAAAACAAACAAAAAGTAACCAACTAAAAATGATTTTATTTTACAGTGGTCATGTCACAAATATTACATGCTACTATAATTAATTACTACAATGTAAACTATTACTTTTCATTCATTTAAATACATTACGTATATGTAAACACGAACGCTACACAAGTGTGACCAGATAAAGCTAATTTTCGTAGTGTAACATCAAAGTAAATTTATCAACAAACAAAAAGGAAACGCTTAAGTCAGTGATTCTTCTGCTTCCTCCTCCATCCACGCTTCTTCAGCACCTGTCATTCACGACTCTTTAATCTATGCTTGTTTTGGCAGCACAGATACAAAATATACTAACTCTGTGTATTTAGACAGTCTTTCTTCTGCTATGAAATTACGTGCCCGCGTTTCTTCTATGAGCACTGAAAGCCACAACCTCCAGCCAGCCAAAACACACTGCAGGACAAATTGGGAGGCAGTGACAGTTGAGTTATAGTTTAGATTTAGTGAGCCTGAGGGTAACTAGATGGCAAGGAGAAAAAGCATTGGCAAACTACATCTAAAAACTATTAAAAATATGGTGTAGAGGACTTACAGCAGACAAACAGCATCTACTCTTTTTTCACTCTACTGTAGATATAGTTTGCCTATGCTTCTTCAAAACCAGCATTTAAGCTACAAGATTGCGTCATATTAAAGTTGCAATGAAACACAAGTAGCAATTATTTTCTTCCATATTGTGATGTACACTGAGTGATTATTGAATAAGAAAAAAATGGTTCATGGTTCTATCAATGGTTCACTAAGTTCTATCCATCAGTTGTCAAAATGATGTCTAGACCTTTTTTTAGGAAGTGAACTTCTCTTTTTTTTTTTAGACATTTTTGTGATTACTTTTAACCAGCTGGTCTCAAAGTGATTTTTAGTGTAATTCATCACATCAACCATGAACATGTTGTAGTGTCTACATCATTTTAGTCTTTACTTTGAACTATATATTTAAATATTGTGCATGTTCTCTCGGTCACAAAAAATAAATGCAACTTTAATTTATTTTCTCACCTAAAAATGCCATTCATATATTAAATGTCCCACTGTAAGCCAGGCAACGAGTGTATACATCTCCCAACGATTCATTTATCTACTACAACATCCAGCTCGCAACTTCGCATCAGATGCCATCAGAAAGGACCACAAAACGAAACTAAACGGTGTAACACAGGGGTGCCCAAACTCGGTCCTGGAGGGCCGGTGTCCTGAAGAGTTTAGCTCCAACCCCAATTAAACACACCTGAACCAGCTAATCAAGCTCTTACTAGGCATACTAGAAACTTAAAGGCAGGTGTATTGAGGCAAGTTGGAGCTAAACTCTGCAGGACCGAGTTTGGGCACCCCTGGTCTAACACAAGCTAAGCATTGGGATCTGCTATTAATCTACACTCATATTTCAAACACAATGCGTCTTGGCTGGATCCTTTCCGACCACAAACTAAATGCCTAAAAATCACGCCTATCCACTCAAACATCACTCAGCCAACGGGAAGTTCAGTTCTGGTTTCCTTGACAGCTGTGTCAGAGGTCAAAGGCTCCAGACACCACTTTCTACACTTCTCAAGACCTCTGAACCAATGGGAAATCTATAACCAAGCAAAGGCGCGCGCAACGAACCCTATTGTGAGCGAGGTTAACTGAGGATGATCTACTCGCAGGTGCTACTAAAGGTTAGTTTCTATCAAATGAACACGTAAAACTCAGTGGCCAAAATACCTTGTGAATGAACACCGCAACATTTTAACTAAACAGCATTACGTACTAGCGACAACAAACAAAGCTCTTGCGCTACATTTCATGCATCAAAACACTGCATTTTCCTCACTTGTTTTGACAGATGTCTTAGTAAACCAAGCACCTCGTTTAAAGCATTAAAGCACGTTTTCAGTCTAAATGCAGAATTAATTAACAAGTTGCTCACCTTAACAGCGGTCCAGAACGGCGTTCACATAATTTGCGATCAAAATCCTCCCTTCGTACGCAACAGAATAGTCGCTCGGATATTTATCTTGAAATCGCTGATGTCCCTACAAATAAAGCAAAAGGAAAATACGGTCACATTTCTCGGAAGAACGTTCCAACCAATGCATGGCATAACAAAATATTCGTCTAGTGTGTATATCCAGTCATCCCGCAAAAATGAGCTGGAACGATATTTATCTAACGCGAGGCGCACTGGTCACGGTTTATGATCCTAATATAGCTAGCATAGCTCGTTAGCAAAGAGCGTATCTTGAGCTTAACCTTAAATTAGAACGGTGTGTCAAAAACTAGACTGTATGAAACAATAATAGCAAGTTATTAGACTGAGACTGTTATTACAAAGGGATGTCAGAATACCTTGCTGCCATTGCAATTTTGAAAGACAGATGTCTGTGAGTAAGGTAAGTTGGCTTTGCCCAACATCGCGGCTATATCCCTACGTATACAACGTCAACGGTCATTCAATTCGCGTCTCTGTGTTGTTTACTACCCCACAAACGAGTGAATTCACTCTAGGTAGATCGTACCATTAAACCCATACTCTAATGATCTGTCCTGTCAAGCACATTTGCTGGAATGGCTAGCTAACCCCGCGATCCGTCCACACGACTAGTAATGTAACGTTAACGTAACGAAGCAGCGGCTGTTGGTGGGGATCACATTAGTAAAGTGTTCCCTTCTCGCCCAGGCCGTCAATAAAAATCCAACAATAGCATAAAAACATCCTCGGAAGGACCAAAAGAAGCGGAATACAACAATCTAACGCTCTTCGGGATGAGCCCTGCACGGGTTATTAAAAACACGAACTGTCAACAAAATGGCGGCTGCTGCGTTGAATCAACAGAGCACCCGAAATGGATCTCTCCCTCAAATTCTTCGCCCTCTCCCTCGTCTTCTATGTGGCGCTCGTTACCCGTGATAATCCGATGTGTCGCCCGAATCTCTCTCCGGGTCCGCGTTAGTCGAGCTCAGACGCGTCGGAATGGGCCTCTCTCGTTAATCGGGCCTCCATGTCTGCTAAGCCCGTATCGTTTCTGTCAGGGCATTCTCGCAGTCAGAGCGGGAGGAGGAAGGGAGGGGAGTCGAAGGCAGTTGTCGAAGGCAGTTCGCTATGTTTCCACCCACCTATTTTTATACGCATTTTGGGATATCGCATTAAAAAAAACGCTGGGTGGAAACGCCAAGATGCGCATAAATTCTAAAAATCTCAAGTAGGATAAATTTCATATCCGGTAAGAAAACATGCGCATAAACTACGATGGAAACACTTTTTTTACCGAATAAATTCCTTAATGCGCATCCAAAAAGTCATGTGACTTTGCGATGGGGCAGCATAAAACTGGACCAAGGACTGGCCGATCTCATTGCACAGCATCTGAAAAGCTAGTTTGTCATTCTAAAATGCTTTAGCAAAGTCTCGTCAAAGTGATTTGTTATAATTAACTCCAAGAAATGCGTTCCCAAACAGCATGCTCCGAAAATAAAATAACATGACCGCGTTTCGTCTGCGCGCTCTGAAGCAAATACAAATTTACTGTATACACAAATTATATACAGCTTCTACTACTGCAGCAAA
Source organism: Sinocyclocheilus anshuiensis (assembly GCF_001515605.1). Lineage (NCBI taxonomy): Eukaryota > Metazoa > Chordata > Actinopteri > Cypriniformes > Cyprinidae > Sinocyclocheilus > Sinocyclocheilus anshuiensis. Next base: position 1,395,078 of record NW_015542410.1, on the reverse strand, counting down.
TTGAGTTTTCTTCGTGATGTATAGTGTAAGTTAATCAGGAAGTGACGATTTTGTTCTCTTCAACTCCCTGGTGCTTTATTCGCAAATGTTTTATGCGATATATTTTGTAACTTCGTATGGAAACACACTTTCTCCCTGCTTGTGCGGGGGATACAAATTCAAACACTTTTAAACAAAATGCAGGATTTGTTTGCTTTCCTCGGATGAAAATGTAGAGCAATAAGACGTTTAATATTGAATTGCCAAAGAACGTTCATTCCCAAACCTGAAAGGGGGGTCGTGTTGTCGTACGCTCGTGGCAGTGTTTACCCACAGTTAAATATCGAGACTCCCGTGGGAATCATAGCCGTGAGGCGGGTTGTGTAACTGTACGAGTGAGCACTGAGCAGAATCCATTCATTAGGAGAGCAGCAACGAATCCTTCGCGTTCACTTTAGGGCCCGTTCACATCAAGGGCGATATATAACTGTAAAGTTTTAATAACCGTTCTATGGGAAGAGGGAAGTCCACACCACAATTATAAAGGGTCGTTCACATCAAGAACGTTAACTATAGCGTCGGTACAACGCACGACAACGTCCTGTTTATAATAAGCGCGAGTGTTGGGGGTTTACTTTTTTTAGGGAGTAATGCAATATTGTAATGCATTACTTTTAAAAGTAACTTTCCCCAACATTGATAAGCGCTGACTGAAGTTATGTAGTCTGCCGCTTTAAATGTTTGCGATTTCTTTTTTTTAAAGCGGGGTGGATTTTAATTAGCTGTCAAATGATTTGATTGTTCTTTAGATCGTTCCGGAAGTTCCAACGTTTGGTGTGGACTTCTCTATTCTCCTAGAATTAGAATGTTATTAAACTATTTAGTTATAGTTCGTTAGTTGTGGTTAGTTATAATGTAAAATAAAATAATTATTATATTGTTTTTCTTAAATACTCGTTTCTATTTTACAGTGAAATATTAATATAAAAAAATAAAAATACTAATTATTCAAATCACTTTTTTTTCCAGCTGATGAACGATAAAATAAGTGACAGCCAATCAGAATTCACCTGACTTTAAAGAGCTCGATGCACTGCACTTAGGCTACAATAAACAGAAGGATGAACTATTAGATGTTCTAAGTCTGAAGGAAACATGTTCATGAACGAAATGGAAAACAAACAAAATGTGTGTAGGCTACATACTCTCTCAGCCTCTTAATATATTTATACAAACAAATTAGTAAGTGATAATATGACTCGGTTGTGATTGTGAACGACGTTTTTAAACGAATGGTTGAGCATATGACTCACAAAACAAAATACTAATTTGACGCCACCTACTGGCGTAACGAGTTAAACTGCAAAAAAGGGCTATTGAATGAGTATTTTTAGTTGACAGATTCAAGAGTCAGTTAGACGAATCAAAATACCAGCCGCTGTTGCGAAAGGGCAACCATTATAACAATTTTTGGCTCCTGAAGAGGTGTCGTTGTCTCAGCCTTTAACTACAGTAAAATATCGACACTCTCACGGGAATTGTAGCTGTGGAGAGGGTTGTGTAACTGTATAAGTGGGTGGAATTCAGTCATTAGAACAGCAATGACAACTGAAACCTGTTTTTTTTTATTTGACCTTTTACTTTGTCCACACAAAATCCCACTGAACTTTTGGATCAGGCTTTGAGGAGGAGGGACTGTGAAATACAGTTGCGCAAGCCATATGGTTATTTTTTGACATTGATCTAAGTGATTCTGCATTTACACAAGTGCCTAGTGTCTTATTATAACATGTCAAGGTATTATTATTGCCGGGGTATTGCTTCATGCAAAACAAAAAATATTAATAGCCAGCCACGTGACTTATTTATTTCTACTAATAACGCAAAAATGACCTTGGTGAAACAGGTGGAAATCAAACTTCATGGTTTATAATATATAGTGAAACTGATGCTGTTTCATAATTAATATGTTAGGTTTTTAAGCTGCAAATGAGATAATTAGACTGACTGACTGACTGCATGGCATAGTGACGTGTTGCACATTAATGACAGAAATTAATTAGGAAGCTGGGCATTCAGCAGCTTCCTTATCATACAAAATGTAACGACAGATGTCATTTGAAACAATATGTGACATGTTATCAGTTAATGCAAATCTACCTCCCACAATATGCAAATCTTACGTTATAACTTGTACATTGTAAAAATTCAGTAAAAGTAGTAGTATTACAATTTTAAACAACTGTTTTAATATAATTTAAAATGTGATGGCAAAGCTAGATTTTTAAGACGCCATTAAGCCAGTCTTCAGTGTCTCACAATCCTTCAGAAATCATTCTAATATGCTGATTTTGTGTCCAAGAAACATTTCTGCAATGTTGAAAACAATTGTGGTGATTATTATTTTGTGGAAACTGTGATACATTTTTCTAGGATTCTTTGAAGAATAGAAAGTTCAAAAGAACAGCATTTATTTGAAATAGAAATCTTTTGTAACACTATAAATTTCTTTACTGTCACTTTTGATCAATTGAATACATCCTTGCTGAATAAAAAGTAATAAATCATAATATAACTTGTTTAATTCCACACCAAGCTTAAAGTATTTGGTCATTTTGAAATTAAATATGTAAAATAAATGTTTACTTAAATTACAGTTTTGTCTTGTTTTTTATCATCATCACCATCAAAAACCCCATATACTTCACACGCTCTGATGCCTAAAACTCAGAAAAATTGTCTTAACAAATATTTATTTATTTGTTTGAGAGTGCAATATGTAACAGGTTGGCCTATGGGTAAAGTTATGTGCATTTTTCTAGTTATTCAATGTAACATTTTTTTTCTTGTAAACATTTTACCTTTATCTGTGTGATAGTGTGGTATAAAATTCCAAATGACACTCAAAATGTTCAAAGGCCATATTGCAAAGAGAAATCATGAGTGGGACTGTGTCTCAATATTAAAATATGTAGCAGTCAAGGAACCCTGAGGATTAGCACCAAGAGGATAATCAAGAAGAGATCTAACAGCTTCATAACTTGTGAATACAATAAATACGATTCTTTTTCTATCTATCCACAAGAACCCACAAAATAGCAATGTCAAACAGAAAACACCAGTGCAAACTATCAACCCAAAACATGTATAGTACAACAGACGAAAATTTTCAGTGCAAAGCTTGAGTAGGTATCTAAATCTTTGCATTTCTATGATACCTTCCTAAGAATGACGGCATGTGCGGAGCAGAGGTCATCCATTGACAGGTAAGGGAAAGTGAACTGTGCGCTTACTTCATTGTGAGGTATTAAAACAGGAGCTCTGAAGAAGCTATAGGGTAAACGTGTGCTGTGCCATTAAATATGCATATGCAACTTGAACTGCATCCCCTGAGACATCTGTATCATCTATCTCAGTACTCGTGATCTCCAGTCCTGCGGCCCGCCTAAGAGACTGTGTTTGTTCCAAACTGGAATTTTTAAAATTGATTTAATGCATCACATGTGTGCTGTGTTAGTTGAAATATGTAAGTTCAGGTTGGACTGTAAACATCATTGGTACGATTTTGGGCACAACTGTACATTGCAAAAACACAAATAACAGATATAACCGCTAATCAGACCGATACTGACTGAAAGAGCCTCAATTAAAATGTGTTTTGAAATAGAAGGCACTCTTTTTCGGGGCTCTGTGAAGCACTGATGCACAGGGCTGTGGTGCTTCGCTCTGTCCTGGATTGATCAGCATAATAAAGGAAGGAAAAGGAGGCTAAAGAGTCTCAAATGTGCTACGTTCCTCTACATTCGTCGGTGAGGGAATTGCCCCTGGCGGTCCTGTCTGTGACTGGAAACCCCGGTCTTCAACATCCAGACTTTCCTGGCAGACGGCAGGTGTCGTGCTATTAACATAAAACAGTACAAATGAGGACAGACGAGTAATTGTCTTATTTCTTCATGTACGCTACTATTCAAAAATTTTGGGTATCTATGATTTTTTTTTAAAGAAATTAATACTTTTATTCAGCCAAGAACACATTAAATTGATCAAAAATGACTGTAAAGACATTTATAATTTTACCAAACAAATTGAATTTCAGATAAATGTCCTTTTTAATTTTCTGTTCATCAAAGAATCCTGAAAAGACAAAAATATTAAGCAGCACAACTGTTTTCAACATTGATAATAATAATAAATGTTTCTTGAGCACCAAATCAGAAGGATCATGTGATATGAAGCCTGGAGTAATGGTGCTGCTGAAAATTCAGCTTTGCCATCACAGGAATACATTACATTTTAAAATACATTCAAATAGAAAACAGTTATTTTAGATTGTAATAATAATAGATTGGTTTTTTTTTTATCAAATAAGTGCAGCCTTGGTGATCAACTGACGTTTTTTTTCAAAAGCATTTAAAAAATCTTACCGACCCCAAACTTCTGAATGCTAGTGTAGGTTATTTTAGCACATAATTACATGACACATGGTTTTCAAATATCATTAACATCTAAACACATTTCAAACCTGCCACCTCAAATTCGTGTTTGCAGTATGACTGTGTGCAGTGTTGTAGACAGAAGTCGGTAAAGTCTGTTCATGTAATGTTAACCACAAAGTTTATTGTGCTCATAAATCGAAACCTGGCATTTTCAAAACCCACTGGAAATTCCCGAGGGTGAATTGGTCTTTGGGTTGGTCTACAAATTGACGTCACAACTGACCAGCCCTATGGGCTTTAATTAGTCCATTAGAGTAAGGCTGTTTGTCCTCTGTCCACTAGAGGTCCTTCCAAACATTTTGCTTGTGAGTTAAATACGGTAAAACCAACGATTATAAATGGCCGGGCTACCACTATTTACTAAATTAAGCCTTATTCTGTTAAAAACATGGGTCTGATGACAAAAGATCCAGTACTACGGTCATTTTATGAGACTCATACCAGTTGTAGCCAGGGTACAATACAGTTGCTGTGAAAGTAGTGCAGACAGGGCAGCTGTCGGACAGATTCCCCTTCAGAGTACTCCTCTCTACACACAGGGCATTCCAGCCGGCATGCTGTGAGAGAGACGTAGGAAAAAAAAATGTGCACATGAAAAATGGAGTGAGCAATTGTCAAGTGCTGCTTGTACTGTCAAACAGAACCCTGAAAATTAAAGGCATAGTCCACCCAAAAATCTGTGTGATTTTAAAGGGGTCATATGATGCTGCTAAAAAGAACATTATTTTGTGTATTTGGTGTAACGAAATGTGTTTATGCGGTTTAAAGTAAAAAAAACATTATTTTCCACATACTGTACATTATTGTTTCTCCGCTATGCCCCGCCTTCTGAAACGCGTCGATTTTTACAAAGCTCATCGGTCTGAAAAAGCGAGGTGTGCTCTGATTGGCCAGCTATCCAGTGCGTTCTGATTGGCCGAATACCTCAAGCGTGAGACGGAAATGTTACGCCCCTCACCATACTGTTGATGACACTGTCCGGAGCGATGAGACAAAAACATTAAAACCCATTACAAATGAGGCATTTGTTGCATCCAGTGGGGACATAATTACTGATTATAACGACTTATACTGTCTTTTTACGCGTTGTGTTGCATTGCACCGCGTAAACATAAAACCCTGTCTGCATTTGTGCTCAGAGAAATGACAAACTACAAGTGCTATTCTACACTGCCCAAAACTCGCGTTTGAATCATCAGTGGCAAATCCTTTAAATGAAAACGTACTTACGTGAGTCAGAACTGCCGGCATTTTAGTCTAACGTTACTCTCCCAGGATCAGTAAACAGCCCTCCATAAAATGTGCCGGCGATCCACAGCACTAAGTTGATGTATTCCCTCAGCGACCAGCACGGATCAGCTCTAGGCATGACGAAGCAGATATCGTCCTCTTTTGGAAGGCCAAACAAAGTAGTTTCGCTTTCACAATGAAACACACAACGTCTTCATGATATGGCTGCAGCGGCAACAATACTACAGCGAGAATAAAAGTTACGCCTTCTTTCTTTGCGTGAACATTTGGGCGGCGTTATGCAAATCTTCCCACATAGTGAGGTAGATATGTGGGGGCGTGTTCGAACGAGCCGTTTTAGGTAGGTGTGGCTGACTCTTAACTTTTATAAAGAATATCTCGTTGGATTTGAGACTTTCGTCTTTGCAAATGTAAAGATCTTCTTTATGCACCAAGAGCTTGTAACACTCCAAAGAGAAAGGAAAAAATGAAATCGCATCATATGACCCCTTTAAAAGCAGTGCATTGTGTATATGCCATATTCATATAAAAAATGACCATAGATTCATATTTCCCCCTCAAATTACTGAGTGATGAGCTACAAATCAGTTTGTTCATTCAGTTACAAATTTCTTAAAGGGACAGACCACCCAAATATCAAAATTCTGTCATCATTTACTTAATCTAATGTTGTTGCAACTTGTATAACTTTCTTCATTCTGCTGAACACAAAAGAAGATACTTTAAAGAATGTTGGTTGCCAAACCGTTTCAGCTCCCATTGAGTTCTGTTGTAATTCCATATAATAGAAGTCAATGGGAACTGAAACTGTTTGGTTATCAACATTCTTTAGAATATCTTCATTTATGTTCCACAGAACAAAAAAAGTCATACAGGTTTGGAACAACATGAGGTTTTCATTTTTGGCTGACTGTCGCTTTAAAAAAAACTTGCAACTGAATGAACGAACGATTTGTAGCTCAGCAATAAATAACACGAGGGGGAAAATGTGAGTCTCTTGAAACATTTGATATAAATATGGCTTCTACACAATGCACTGCTGTCAGAATCGTACATATTCATCATGTTTTAACACTTTCCAGCTCACCCTCTCCATACTCAATATAATAGTCTGCCAGGAAAGCAAGAAAAATGCTTCCTGGAGGTGACCAGAAATATGTGAACAGCCCTGTTTTGCTTTATAGCACTTAAAATGAAGTGTGCATGGTGACTCAGAGGATTATGGGAGCTTACCAGCCTGTTCTGAGGAGATGCTAACAGTGGGGAGAGATGAGATCATCTCCTTCTCAGCAGGAGGGGGCCGGTATTTTCAGACTGACCAAGCAACTGGGAGAGAAAAAAAAAAAACCTGCAGCGGTTGATGAGCAGGATATTTCTAATGCTTCTTTAATTTCAGCAAGAAAATTCTATTATGTGCTTGACTCGAGCCTGGGGACAAATTTAAGTGCCTACAGACAAAATGCTGTGAAGACCAATGAGGCAAAAAGGTTGAGGACATGAGTCATATCATCAGATTGTCACTGATGTCAGTGTGACTCACCTGTGTGATGACCACATCTAGACCTCCTTGTCTCCAAGCATAATCTCCAGGGTTCGAGTGCAGCATGCTAGACCTGAGGAACAGGTTATTGATAAATCATTGGATGGATTTATAGGTATTGACTTGACATATGCAAATGAATGTGTTTGTAGGACAAAAGGGCACATTGAATATATTTTGTTGGTTCTGGAACAACATTCCTGTCAAACAACGGAGGTGATGGGTTGATATGAATATTGTTTAAGCCCAGCCAAACCCAAAATGTGTTTGATTGATTGATTAAAGGGATACTCCACTCCAAAATGAAAATTTTGTCATTAATCACTTACCCCCATGTTGTTCCAAACCCGGTTTTCATCCAAAATATCTTAAATTGTGTTCCGAAGACGAACAAAGCTTTTACGGGTTTGGAACGACATGGGGGTAAGTGATTAATGACAAAATTTTCATTTTGGAGTGGAGTATCCCTTTAAAAGGAATGTTATTTATGGAACATATTGGGCCTCATTTACTAAACGAACATACGACAGAAAATTGGGCGTACGGTCGTTTCAATGCAAAACTTGGAATTTATTAATATGGACGTGAGCGGTGGCTGCGATCAAATCTCACGTCTGGTCTCAGCTCGTGTACGCAAGTTTTTGAGTTACCTTAACTTGCGCGCAGCATAGTAAATATGGTGGAGAATTGTAGAATGACAGCATTTTGTTCATTTTTATTTTCCCGACCGTCAAACGAAGCTCATTAGTCGTTAGATCGTTAACCAGTAAGATTAGAATGTCTTTTTTGTTTTATATTGTTTTATAGGGTTTTTTGTTTTTAGCTTTATATGCGCGAATAGAAGCGTAAACAAGACCATGAGGATTCAATCGTCGCATCATGCACCTGCAGCGCTTCTGTGAAAGGAGAAAAACAGAAATTAAGTCTATAAAAGGAATAAAATAAATAGGATCACACAAAATATATAATAGGCTATAATATAATTAACAGACTAACAAAAGGAAAAAAAAAAAACACTGTGCAAAATGTATAGGCTACGCTCGTTTTTGTGACACTCAATGCATTTTCTTTCTTTTCTTTATATCTTTATTTGATTAAATCCACAGGTGCCTCGCACACACAAACAACATTAGTTCTACCGTTGCCTGACATTTCAGCCATTCATCATCAAACTAAAATGCAGTCAACCAAACATAAAAGTTACACTGTTTATTTTAAAAGGTCCGCTGTAAAATCAGCGTGCAGCGCCCAAACAAACATTTTTGCACATGTGAAGGATTTTACACGGATAT
>NW_015542410.1:1384376-1385500 GCF_001515605.1 Sinocyclocheilus anshuiensis | reverse complement strand
CCACTATAGCCTAATTTGTGTTTTATTTTATAGTTTAATATATAATTTTATAACTACTTTGTTTGAACAAACTAAGTTTGTTCATTCAGTTACAAATTTCTTAAAGGGACAGACCACCCAAATATCAAAATTCTGTCATCATTTACTTAATCTAATGTTGTTGCAACTTGTATAACTTTCTTCATTCTGCTGAACACAAAAGAAGATACTTTAAAGAATGTTGGTTGCCAAACCGTTTCGGCTCCCATTGAGTTCTGTTGTAATTCCATATAATAGAAGTCAATGGGAACTATTGATTAATTTTATAACTACTTATTTTTCATTCTTGTTCTGTTCTGAATACCATTAAATTTAAAATATTTGTTGTAGAGTGAGGGGAACTAAATAGGCTGCTTATATTTACCAGTATTTTAATATACATATAAATTACATTAATTAATGTAGCCTAATTGTTTGCAATTACAAGGTTAACGGGTGTTTTTGGAGTAAGATCAATTTCTCTTTCACGAGATTACTTCCTCTTTTTGGCCGGGTTTCGTTTCTCCGTGTCGTAAACTCTAGGGGCGTGGCTTCTAAACCGGGTTGTTTTTAGAGGCTTGATATTCAAATGACGATTGTTTTCTGCCGCCACATTTATCAATGCGCATACGAATGTTTCATGAATCACGCGTGAACTCTGTCGTAAGTTGATTTGTGCGCACGGATCTGCGCTCGTTTCTACGTTAGATTGATAAATGAGGCCCATTGTACCTAAAAGAATGACAGTAAACCACAAAACATACCATGAGGAGGTTTGGGAACCTGCACTGTCAGAATTGGAAAACAGACCAGCCAGGAACTGCTGGACAATCCTTAATTAAAGAAACAAAGACAGCATTGTTGCATTAATAATTAATAAAAAAAATAAATTAATAAATTCTACAAAAGAAAAATTCAGAGACATGGGCATCTATTTGCACAAATTTGAAAGCATTAATGACTGATAATGATTAAATGACTACAATTGTGGAATTTGTGGAATTCAGGATTAATTCAGAACTTTTAATTGATCAGATTTTCCTTTCATGAAAAACTTGGATATATACATATATATATATATATATATATATATATATATATATATA
>NW_015542410.1:1360157-1384318 GCF_001515605.1 Sinocyclocheilus anshuiensis | reverse complement strand
ATATATATATTTATATAGATAGATAGATAGATAGATAGATTATAATTGATTATTATTATTATTTTACATCATTTGTAAAACAGTTTAAAATTGTAAAACAATTAAACAGTTTTGCTGTTTAATATGATTTGTGTAAAAGATGATCCATCTTTTGGACCAGATACATTACTAGGTAAAAGTTACTAACTAATAGCTAACGCTTATGAGACGAGGTGGTCTTCCTCAAGGGGGAAAATTCAAATCTTAAAACTTTGTTTTATTAGAAGCATTTGTATGTGTAAAAGTAATCAGTAATGAATAATTATTTTTAAAATGTTAGACAATTCATTGATTAAAATGTGTGGATTCCCTGGCTGATACAATTAAAACATTTTGAGGAATATTTTAGTCTCCTTTCTCATCATATTTTCAAGGTGCTTAAAATAGTCAAGACTGATTATTTTTATTATTATTATTATTTTTTGTTAGCAGAATACTGTCCTAAATTTTAAATTAGTCAAATTAGTCAAGTCAAATCCCAATACAAAGATATACTAAATATATTATGAGTGTTGCAACTGTAAGATGTCAACAGATTCTCTCAGTAAAATAAAATATATATTTATGAATAAACCATTTTCATGGCAGAACTGAATGTTAACATTTAAATACAGATATTCGGTCTTTCAGAACTCCTAGTAGACAGCAGCTATAACAAGTGGCCATACACACCCCTCCACAGCCGGTCCCTGATCCAGTCTAGAGTTACGCTGCTGGCTGTTTTGAGTGAGGAGCGCAGGCTCTGTGCAGTCTGATAACGTCTCCACGGACGCTACAGGTCCCGCTGTCCCAGGGGCAGGATCACCAACTGCTGCCTGGACCCCTGAGCAGCTGTGGAGCGCATCTGTGATGGTGGGGGCGGAGAGGAGCGCTGAATGTTCCATGAAGAGCAGCTGCCACAGCTAATGGAAAAGACAAAAGGCTCATAGAGAAACAAAACCATGACTGACCCCCCTTAAGGAATCGTTTCCTTTTATATACTGTACATATATTGTAATTACAAATAATAACACATTTTAAAGTAGAAAGGCTTAAATACTATTAGAGTTATTTTAGCATATTATAGATTTTTTAAAATATTTTTAATTAGATTTTATTTTCATTTAAATTTAAGGTTTTTTGTAAGTCTGTTATGTGCTCCTGTCATTTTGATTAATTTTAGTTTTATAAAATATTACTATTTCGATATTTTTCGAATTTTTATTTTAGTTTTTACTTTAAAAATTTATTTCTTTTATTTTCCTTTTTATTAATTAATTTTATTGCTTTGGCAAGGCAACATTTTCCAAAAAAAAATACAAAAACATTTTCTAAAAATTGTTTTCATAGTTGTAGTTAATGATATACAGGTGCATCTCAAAAAAATTTGAATATCGTGAAAAAGTAACATTTCAAAAAGTGAAACTTTCATATATTCTAGATTCATTAAATGTTAAGTACAACATTTCAAACGTTTTTTTGTTTTAATTTTGATGATTAGAGCTTTTAGCTCATGAAAGTCAAAAATCCAGTATCTCAAAATATTAGAATATTTACATTTGAGTTTCATTAAATGAAAATCCCTACAGTATAAATCCCGGGTATCTCTTGTTCTTTGAAACCACAATAATGGGGAAAACTGCTGACTTGGCAATGGTCCAGAAGACAATCATTGACACCCTCCACAAAGAGAGTAAGTCACAGAAGGTGTAATATACGTATATATATATATATATATGTTGCTCAAATGATCAGTTATAGGAAGGCCGTGTGAAAAAAATATACCTCTGCGAACTGTGAAGCCATGTCATCACCGCCTACAGCAGCAGCACCATCTCGACTCTGAAGAAGACTAATGAAACATGTTTTACGCATTGTAAATGACAAACATCATAATTACAAAGGATATATATTGTCTAAGTTGAGTAAACAGAGGTGTATGGAATTACAGTAATAAAAAAAAAAAAAAACATTTCAGTCTTGATCATTAGTTACTGACATAAAAGCAAAACTTACTTTGAGTTCTCGGACACCTCTTCAATGAAGCCAGATTCACATCTGGGACAAACATATTCCTGTTCAAACACACATTATTACAATGTTTATCTGTCATAAAAATGTTTATCTGTAATGTTTTCTAGATTATCATCTATCAGATCTAACCAACTGCATCTAAGTTCTGATGCTGACTCAAGTTTTTTGAAAAAATATGGGCTTATGTGTTTGCCCTAGTGAAAAAATAAATACTATAATGTATTTGAAATGTATTTCATGCCAAGTGTACTAAAAATACATTTACATCTTTCTGTATACTTAATAAAAATACCCTGCAATTGTACTTTTGGTATACTTCAAGTCTGCTAAATTGGAACAACTAATTTTGTACTTAATGCACTTTAATTGTGTGGAAGTAGTGCTGAAGTCCAACTAAATATATACTGAAGTATATTTGATTGTGCTAATTCAAGTGGAACTATTGCAAGTAGACTTTTGGTAAACTTTAAATATTCTGCATTTAAAGACCGATATTATTCAAAGACCATACAATCCTCATCAATAGTCACATTAAATAGGTCCTATTTTGCTTTTTCACTTTTTTAATTTTAGTCAGTGTGTAACGTGAACCACATTCCCATAGTCCTACACCAATGCACGTGAAGTTCGTGAACTCATACAAACGCTACATGTATATGAATTATGGAATACTGTAAGTTAACGTTAGTGCTTCTACTGCAAGTTATCACTGTAAGAAGGAAAAATTAAGTCACGGGGCAAGCACACAAAACGCATGGATTTTCATGAACTAAGTGTTGCTGTGTACTTACAGGAAGCTTGGGGTCGATTTCACCTCTACAGTAGTGACAGAAGAACCGCTGTCGTGGAGCAGCAGCAGCGGCCTCCGCCAAAGGAGCGTCGGTTGACAAGGAGACAGTTTAGATCAGAATCAGAGCCGTTGAGAAACATATACATGAAAATAGTTAGGTTTAAAAAGATTATAGATTATATTGATTAGATGTCATTTTCAAAATGTTCTCCGCATATTACAAGAGCTTGTCACCCAGCGATAAGCACTGTTATTCAACGAAACTGACGTCAGAGAGTGGGATAGTCTTACAGATCCGAAACAGGGATGACGGTTTTTGTGGGCGGAGCCTATCTGGAGGCAGAGAATGACGGTTTTCAAGCGGCAGTCTATAGAGCCATGGAATAAAATAATTTAAAAAAGGTACATTTGATTTTATATTTCAAAATTCTGACTTTATTCTCGCAATTCCGAGATTATATCTCACAATTCTAATAAGGAAAAACAACTCGTCATTCTCTCTTTTCCCCTCGGCTCTTCTGGCTTTGGGCCAGTGTGTGCTGTGATTGGTTAGCTGGGCCAGTGTGTGCTGTGATTGGTTAGCTGGGCCAGTGTGTGCTGTGATTGGTTAGCTGGGCCAGTGTGTGCTGTGATTGGTTAGCTGGGCCAGTGTGTGCTGTGATTGGTTAGCTGGGCCAGTGTGTGATTGGCAGCACTCGGCGCCTGGTCGGGAAATGTCACGCCCCTTACCATAGCCGCCAGCGAGCTTGTGTAAATATTGTGCCAAAATCAAATCAATTTGAACGTGATTTAAACCCGGATGATTGTAACCACTCTAGGTTTGTCTGCCTTGGGGAAACTAGCGTGTCTCTGACATAGTGATAACACTAGTTGCCTTCTCTAATGCAGCTCAACCAGGTCTGTCCCACTCGTCTGTATCTGTGATATCACAAATCACGGAAAATATGCGTTGTAGTCCAAACGAGTCGTTCGTTGTAGTTTCTGAAAAGTGATTTCTGTTAAATAAAATATCTCCTTTTGAATTGGACTTTGAGCTTTGTAACTTCACAGATCTTTTTTATGCTCAAACAGCAACATTACAGACTAACTAAAGTTGAAAAAGTGAAAAAGCATAATAGGACCCCTTTAAATAATATTTCTATTAGTAAGGTTTAAATAATATTTCATGCTGTAACTGTAGGGCTAATACAATACGTCCCCTATGAACAGCATATGTGAATATTATGTAGACCTATTGTTTAAATCGAATTTATGCTTTAAAAGTAGAGTAATCATAACAGTTTTCATCCATAGTATGTCCATTTAAATGTCTGCGTTTAGCTTCAAATGGCGTCTTTGACGACAGTATTCTATAAAAATGATTTGACATCAAAAGGCACAAAAATATTTTACCCATTTATCTCCACTTGGGGGAAGTCGTGGCCTAATGGTTAGAGTCGGACTCATAACCCAAAGGTTGTGGGTTCGAGTCTCATACCGGCAGGGATTGTAGGTGGGGGGAGTGAATGTACAGCGCTCTCTCCCACCTTCAATACCACGACTGAGGTGCCCTTGAGCAAGGCACCGAACCCCCAACTGCTCCCCGGGCGCCGCAGCATAAATGGCTGCCCACTGCTCCGGGTGTGTGTTCACGGTGTGTGTGTGTTCACTGCTGTGTGTGTGCACTTTGGATGGGTAAATGCAGAGCACTAATTCCGAGTATGGGTCACCATACTTGGCCACATGTCACATGTCACGTCACACTTGTTCCCAGTGTTTTTCTGCAACCACTATGCGCGCGCAGTGACGTAACTGTGACGTCTACTCTGAATTGGTCTATAGAGTGAGTTTGGGGCGGGACTCTCATTTCGTCGTTTAATATGTGACCCTGGACTACAAAACCAGACATAAGGGTAAATTAAAAAAAAGAAGAATATGAAAGCTGAATAAATTAGCTTTTCATTCATGTATGGTTTTTTTTATGATAGGACAATATTTGGCTGAGATACAACTATATTAAAATCTGGAATCTGAGGGTGCAAAAAAATCCAAATATTTAGAAAATCGCCTTTAAAGTCACCATGAAATCAAAATTGAAAATTCTTATTTTTTTAATGGAATACTGTAGTGTTTATTATAAATAATTTATCCGTGCACTTCATACTTTTTTTTTTAATTCATATGCCCTCAGTAATCTTTAATCAAAAACGTTAACCTCCCCTCCCCCTCAAAACGACTCATCTTCTCTTCTGGTCACGAGCTATGGCGCAAGGGCGGAGCTAGTGATGTGAGGGTAAACGCTGGGATAAAAGACGGGGAAAAGCTGAAGCTGATGCTTCACTTTATAGCACTGACACCAGTCATGAGGGAGTACGTTACCCCTAAACATTGAAAAGATATTATGACATTACTCTTAGGCCATCGCAAAACTACTTTTTTTCATGAATATGACTTAACCTGATGGAGGACGCGCTCAGTCATTCAGGCAGTCTCTCTCTCTCGCGCTGTTTAGGCATGTTTTGTGCCGTTGAACGTCGTCGTCATCCTTAATAAATAAAACATTTCTTCATGCTTGGGTGTCGGTGGTGAATCCAGTGGAGAGAAATCCCCAACCACTAATGGTGCGTTCAAGTCATGTCGGATAGATTGTATTTACGAGTTGAACGCACATGAACGCCACCACAAAGTCGTTATTACCAGTGGGAAACTCGAAATTTTCTTTAAGCCCCGAGTTTCCGAGTTGGGGGCGTGTCAATGAGAAACATGGCGGAATCGATGGATGCAACGTCTGTAGTTGACGGTAAATTTTTGTTTAAATTGATAGTTTAGTTGTCCTATAAACTTAAATTGGTAATGTTCTTGTTACGCAGCTAGTTAATGAAATCCAAGTAAAAAAATGCAGACCCTGTTGTATTTTCTTGTAATTTATTAAAAGAAGGTACACCGCCATCTTGTGCCGACTAAACTGACTTGAACGCACCTTACGTCGTAATTACGACTTGTCAACAACGAACGTCCCAGGAGGACTTGAACGCAGCATAACTGCAAACTGGCATTCAGATCTGCCTCCATTTTGTTAGCAACGCCCCAACTTCCAACGATCCAATCAATTCCCGAAGGATGAAATCAAGTCCCACCCTCTCATTTCAGTTGCCGTTTCACTCGGATATACGTCACAGTAGAGAAGAAAAGAGGACCACAACTTCCTTTCATGGCGACTTTAAATTTGTCAAAATGAAGTTCTTAGCAATGCATATTACTAATCAAAAATTAAGTTTTGATATATTTACAGTAGGAAATTGACAATATCATCATGGAACATGATCTTTACTTAATATCCTAATGATTTTTGGCATAAAAGAAAAATCGATAATTTTGACCCATACAATGTATTTTTGGCTATTGCTACAAATATACCCGTGCTACTTATGACTGGTTTTGTGCTCCAGGGTCACATATGTGCAAAGGCAAAGTAAGATGTATATTCATGAACTTTAATAAAACAAATAACACCGTGACAGTTACAAGAACATACAGCAGCAATACAATAACAGTAAAACAACCAAGTAATACTTCCATTTAGGTATATACTATAGTGTTAGACAAAACATTAGATTGAAATTACAAAAAAAAAAAGTTACATATCACAAAAGCAACACAAATATGTTGGCCACTGATAACCGCACCAACCTCCGCTACCACATTTTGATAAGAAATTTTGAGTTTTATATCAAGGTATGAAATTTGATTCAGTATTCCAAAGCTTTTCAAAGCACAAATGACCTGTTTCAACTCGTGAAAATAAAACATTAGTCGTGTATAACTGCAAAGAGGTACATACAGTAGTTCAAGCTGCATCAAAACATGCTTTTTCATAAATAAAGGTCTAAGCAAGAAATCCATCCGTCGTGAATCTCTAAAATAAGATATGGGATTTCTCTCTTTTGTTTAAGAAAAACATTTGGCAAGTTAAACTTCACAGGTTCTAAGTAGCAACCTCCATTCTAGAGCAATGAAATTATCCCTTTCCTTGCCATGTACAGCTATTTACACAAAGAAAGAAGTCAAGGGAAAAGCAAAGGCAGAATGTGGCACGTCTTTGTTGAATCAGCAAGGCTGCTGTACCTTACACTTACAAGCTTCAGAAATGTAAAAGAGACAATAATTATAAGCCACACAGCCTGTGGTATTAGGTATTTTTATGGTCTTAAATTATTACATTTACTTTTTCTAGCATGATAAACGGAAAGACTATTTTATTAGTTGATCGTAGATCCTCATAGACAGCATTCATATAAGCCATAATTTGAAATCAACCAACACCTAGATCCTTTTTGCATGTCTGAACTAATGGCCTAATGCTCAGCAAGACCAACAAATACAAAAAGAAATCCAATGTTTTATTATCAATATGAGTTTGTGTATCTTGACATGCATGCTAGAGGAGTCTAGGGTAAGTGCGTTGGTTTCCAACTCGGCCAGTGCTAGAATAAGTCACTTTGTCTCAAGGCTGTGTAAGCAATCAAGTTCTTCAACATCATTTCTTCTCTTTCATTCAGGTCTCTCTACCGGGGTGCGGTGAAGGCGCCTTGTGCGGCAGAAACAGTGGCATTGGTGGCTGCCTGGCGCACTGCCTGATTGGAAAGCACACCTGTAGCAAACTCAGCCTGGGCCTTCTTAAAGCTCGCTTCGGTCTGCCTGTACATAGAATGAACCTGATGGGAGAAGATGCAAAAAAAATTAAAAATCATTCAACAGATCAATATAATTAATTAAGTATTATGAAGTAAAATCCTACATACATTATTGTTCAAAAGTTTGGGGTTGGCTTTTTAAAGTCTTTGAAAGTCTATCATTTTCTCCAAGGCTGCTTTTTTTGTTAAAAATAAAGTAAAAACAGTAATATTGTGAAATATTATTACAATTTCAAATAACTCTTTTCATTCTAATCTTTCTAATCTGATGATTTGGTATTGATTTCTTATTATTATCAATGTTAAAAACAGTTTTTGTGGAAACCATTATACTTTTTTGTCACTTTTGACTAACTAAATGCCACCTAAAACAATTAATTTCCCTTGATTAGTAGTTTTTTTAAACCAACCAAATCAATCATATTTCAAAACAAATTCTGCAAAGAGTCTGCATTTAAGATACCATTAAGCATTATTTCAAAATAAAAAGTACTAAAGAGCATGATGAATGTCACGTTTTAACAGCAAAATCCATAAACAGCCACCCAGATGTGACCCACAAATCACTACACCCAACAATAACAAATGGAAAAGCAGCTGGCGTTCTGCAATTGCCATACATTTACATACTAAAAAGCCAAACAATATGGCATCTCTATTGCAACAAACAAAATGTACTACTTAATGCTATAAAACTGAGAGATGCATATAGTCTGAGACAAATGTAAAATGTCAGCTAAAATGCTTGAGCACTTAAAGCATTGTATCTAAGTCTGCTTATTTTAGTTTACAGAGTGAGAAGCCAGTCAAACCCTGGAGTATCAGTGGAAAAATCCACCGAAGAGGAAGACACAGTTTCAAAATAGGATGAAGATCAAACATTTAGTATGGTTTTCAATTTATACTTAAGATTATATCCCTAATTTGACTGCCGGTGGATGCTGTTATTGGTGATGTGATTTACCCTCTTGAGCAACACCACTCCCATGGCCGCCTGAGCGGTGAAGAGCACAGCATTTATCATCATGATCGCACCCACTGCCTTGTTCTTGCTAAGAGCGGCTAAACTCACGATCCACCCACTGTGACACAAATGAGAGAGAAAGTAACAAGCCAGTGGCCAAATTTGTAAGAATGGAATGACACTAAATAACAATAAACAGGTTAGTAACTCAATTTGTACAAATGTGTCTGTTTTATCACGCTCACCTGAAGCCCCAGCCAGGGATACCGACAGTCATGATAACATAAAGCACCAGTTGGGCGAAGAAGACAAAGAAAAATGCAAAGAAGTTGAAGGAACTGTCACTCCTGTTGAGAAACGGAAGCGCACAATGACAAATTCATTATGTTTGGAAACAACTGGCTGACATATGAATTCTAAACGCTCAAAAAATGTTAACATAATGGTATAACAAACTATTAAACATTTTCATGATTATTTTCCACTTTTTTGTCATTGAGCAAATAAAAAAAAATTGTCTGAAATCTGCATAATTTGAGATATCACTCATATCTGCAGAACAGGTTTTATGCCAAAGTTTAATACTATGATATGAGTTTATTCAGTAATAAGCAGAAATAATGACACTTAATGCCCTTAAAGGAAAAGTTCAATTAATAATTCTATTAGTAATTATTAATTCAATGCACTCACCCTCAGGCGATCCAAGATGCAGATGAGTTTGTTTCTTCATGGGAACAGATTTGGAGAAATTCAGCATTAAATCGCTTGCTCACCAATGGATCCTCAGCAGTGAATGGGTGCCGTCAGAATGAGAGTCCAAACAGCTGATAAAAACACGATAATCCACAAGTAATCCACACGACTCCAGTCCATCGATTAACGTCTTGTGAAGTGAAAAGCTGTGTGTTACTAAGATACAAATCCATCATTAAGAGTTGTAACCTTAAACTTCAAAGTTTAAAGCTTTAAATCTTAAATCCCGTTGTCCTCTCACATTAGGGATGGGCGATACCACTTACTCTGTTTTCGATACGATACCGATATTTTTCAAGGCAGTATCATCGATACCGATACGATACTTCTGAACTAAACTTTAAATGATGAAATTTATTAAATTACTAAGAGTAAAATGGGTAATGATAACCACTTAACTTCGTTTAAAACACATTTTAACATTCAATATTTCGATACTCGCGTCAGTATCGATATATCGATACTTAGAATCGATATGCCCATCCCTATCTCACATCAAAATCTATCAACATTTTCGTAAATGTTAATTTCGATGCTTGATTTCTTTCTCTCCTGATTCAGACAAGATGACTTTTTACTGAAGAAAGCAATAATATGCATAGACGACTTTCCAGTATTTTAGCTGGAAGCAATGGTTAAGCAGTTAAAGTCATCTTAATGATAGATTTGTTTATTACAACATGCAGCATTTTGCTTCACAAGATGTTAATTGATGGACTGGAGTCGTGTGGATTACTTGTGGATTATTGTGATGTTTTTATCAGCTGTTTGGACTCTCATTCTGACGGCACCCATTCACTGCAGAGGAGCCATTGATGAGCAAGCGATGTACTGCTAAATTTCCCCAAATCTGTTCCGATGAAGAAAGAAGATGCTCCTCTACATCTTGGATGGCCTGAGGGTGAGTAAACTTTTAGAAAATGTTCAATTTTGGGTGACTATTCCTTTAAATGCACTTAATATCTAAGTATTGCTGAAATGGGTTTGCTACAGCTGAAAAAAAAAAATTGACACAAGTTAGGTGTCCCACCCTCACGACAGACCATGGTGATACGTACCTGAAGGCTTTGTACACAGGCCTGTACCAACAAACAAAGGAGCAGGGGGTGAAGAGGAGAAACCAGAGTATGGCAAGGCCGAAACCAACTCCATTAATGGGATCCGCACAGAACATAGCCAAACAGGAGATGAGATTAAAGAGCAAAGTGCATGCTGTAACTAAGAAAAAAAGATGAGAGTAGTGGGTAAAAAGAGAGAGAAAGAGAAGTACAAAGGAAAACTACAGGCCAATTGCAATTGCAAGCCAAGTAACCTACTGAAGTAGTGACTGATCAATATGCCTATACTAGGGAGCAACTGCTGATATGTGACACAACACAATTGAACTATACACAAAATTGCTCAAACTAAAGCAAAAAATCAACCAAAAAATACAATTCTGTCATCATTTATTCACCATTATGACATAATGCGCAAAAGGTCGTGGGTTCGATTCCCAGGGAACACACATACTGGTAAAAGATATATAGCTTGAATGCACTGTAAGTCACTTTGGATAAAAGCGTCTGCTAAATGCATAAATAAAAAAATGTATTAATTAATAAAATTAAAGTACAATATCAGCATTATGATAAGTACTATATATATATATATTTTTTTTTTTTTTTTTGGTCCATTGTCCATTGTCCATTGAAAAGGCTTTTTGGAAGATTCACATCTCAAAATTACCAAATACTGGTGATTAATAAATCTGGCCAATGTATTGGTCAATCACTACAGAGGAGACTAACTATTTCAGTTTAACAGACAAAAGCACGCATGATAAATTCATAATTGAAGTATTTACTAAAAATGATGGAGGACAGATACAAAGCAGAACCTTCCACACACTGCAAAAGACATACTAAACCGAGCAAACTTACACATCCAGTAGTAGTACATGGTAGTGACAGTGCGCTGGAAGCTTTGGCCAATCTCCACATTAATGTCCTGATAGAAGCACGGTCCCACCGGGCAGAAGGAGGGCAATGGGGGCCAATTATTCTGACGAGCTGAGGGAGAAGGACACAGAAAGAGATTAATTTCCCCATTCATCAATCACATCTGCTAGCATCACTCCATTAATGTCTTGTTCATTACCACCGAGGTCTAAATCCTACTCCTTTGAAAATACCGTCCATCCATCACTGTCATCTTTTTAACCGTTCCATTTCTTTGTCCCCTCCTCTCTCATTCAGGTCTCATCCATCTCTGCACTTTCATTGTAACCCTAACCAACAATTAGTCCATCTAAATAATCACATCAGTTCTTCAAATGCACTTGTTTGTCTCATCATCTTTTACATATCTATTGCTGCAGCACTTTGCTTTCTTTCGTGCAGATTCTTTATCAGGATTCAAAAAAGTGTAAAAGAAGTGAAAAAATACCTGTAGTGGAAAACGAAGTAATGTGTTATTTAAATGTGTTACGCTTTGTATGTTCTGCTAATCTTGACTGAAATGAAGCCTCTCATTCTTAAAAAACACACCGATTGCTTGTCACACTTTCTGCATTGAAAATCTGCAGAATTGCTGAGAGTCCTTCACTCGTTTTGATAGCTGAAATACTTTTCATCAAAACTCTTCCGTAATGCATCTAGATAAGTACATTATAAAAAAATGTGAGTGGTGGTTGCACATGTAACACCTGGCAAGACAATGTTATGAATGGTTGCCAGGTCATTCCTATGTGGTTTCTAAGGCGTTATGAGTTGCTTTAGCATTAAAATTGTATTAAACAGCTTGCGAATGGCAATACTAATTGCAAACTGCCACCGAAACTTTTACAGCATGTAATGCCAGCAGTAAAACTGAAGATCACTGTGGGTTCAAGAAGTTTCATTTACATTTAATTCCCCTGGCAAACACAGAAATCAAGATATTTTTCTCTCGAGAAATCAAGATATTGCTACACTCACTGGCTCCAGACCCAAGCGCATGTGCATTCAGCTCTCTCTCTCTTCTCTCCAGCTCTTTTGCTTTTCTTTCTAGTTCCTCCTGCTTCCTCAAAAGATCTGCTGTGGTGGCATTCACTGCAGACTGCAACAGACATAGAGGGAGAGGCAGCTAACAATTATGAAATGCATAACTGTTTTCTATTACTACCACATTAATAAGCATCCCAGCACAGTATTAAATTGATGAGATATATTTATGGTCAAATGTTTGCAACTCAACAGGGAGCAAAACTATAGTTGAAATTCAGCTGTGTTTACTCTTCCACAGCAGTATGAACGTTTAGTTTATTAATTAGTAGAAAATATGCCATCGTTCAGAAGTGTGGGGTCACCCAGTCTGCATTGATTTGATCAAAAATACAGTAAAAACAGTTATATTCTCAAACATTATTGCAATTAAAGATAAAGTGTTTTCTATTTGGATCTGCAAGGAGGAATGGCAGAGGATCCCCAAATCCAGGTGTGAAAAACTTGTTGCATCTTTCCCAAAAAGACTCATGGCTGTATTAGATCAAAAGGGTGCTTCTACTAAATACTGAGCAAAGGGTCTGAATACTTAGGACCATGTGATATTTCAGTTTTTCTTTTTTAATAAATCTGCAAAAATGTCAACGATTCTGTGTTTTTCTGTCAATATGGGGTGCTGTGTGTATATTAATTAGGAAAAAAAATTAACAAATGATTTTAGCAAATGGCTGCAATATAACAAAGAGTGAAAAATTGAAGGGGGTCTGAATACTTTCCGTACCCACTGTATATATATATATATATATAATGCAATTTATTCCTGTAATGCAAAGCTGAAATTTCAGCATCATCACTCCAGTCTTCAGTGTCACATGACCCTTAAGAAATTGTAAAATGCTGACTTGCTGCTTAAGAAACATTTCTTATTATTATCAATGTTGTTGCAACTGTTGTTACTACTGAATATTTTTGGTTGAAACTGTGATTTTTTTTTTCAGGATTCTTTGATGAATAATTATTTTTTTTTTTAAACAATTTATTTGAAATAGAAATCTTTTGTGACATTATAAATGATCAATTTGATGCATCCTACATCATTGATGCATCCTGATTATTCATACAAATCAGTTTAATCATACTATCCATTTGGTGAAAAAATCTGAAAGCTGTCCAAATATAAAACTAAATAATTATCAGATCAAATTATATAACTGTCCATCATGCAATATTTAACTGTTAAAACAGCCCAATAACCACTGTAGAATTGCATTATGGTGGTGACAGTTCTAGATCTTAACAGAATGGTATTAAAATACTGCTTTATAGTTTAAATCCTATTGCATACACTGCTTGATGAGGGGGCAACTGTGTGCTGTAACTGTTGCAGTAAAAATCTTTATAAACTACCAGATGTAACAATCCAGTGCCATGGCCCTGTGTGAACAAATATGTCTCATTTAGTTACTCTAAACAGCACCTGTGTTCCATAGGATCCATAATTCCTGGGCTCGGTTGGTGTGGTCCTGCTGGGAGGCGTCTGGGCAGGAGGTGCAGCAGGAGATGTGGCTTCATAGGGTGGTGGAGGCTTCATTACCCAAAACAAATAATATCAGCTTAATAAAAATCTAATTAAGCAAAAATAAGCCATCATAATGATGCAGGACTGGTATGACGCAACAAATTAACTGACATCTTTAAAAACATAACATAATATTACGAAACACAATAATGAAAGTTTCTCATGAGAATTTTCTCTTGCAGCGCAGAGGCAACTGCAGTTGACATGAAATAGAGTTTATACTTCATTGTACTCCCATCATGTATTAATAATTAAAGGCTATGTAAACACAGCCTGCTCAAGTCAGGAAGGACATATTTACCGCTGTTGTGTTGTTGTCAAATGGGTTGTAGAGGTCCAGCGTGGCATAGCCAGTGTTGCTGCTGTGCTGAGTCACTGATGGATCCTGCAAACACAGGAAAAACAAACCTTTCAGTTCATTTATAGCTGGTGATAGATAATTAAATATCTGGGCTGATGCCACAAAAAAACGTAACATTTTTAAACCAAGCTCCAGGTCGCCTAAGAACTGGCACTTTAAACTTACAATCTTAAAACTTACTAATATCATTGTTTCTGAGGCAGAAACTTTATCTGCTATAGAGGGACTAACCTTCACAACACAATAAGATAATTCATCTGATAAACTGCAAGTAACAAACCAAAAATAACATAAAATCATAGAGTACCACTCAAACGTTATGACACACGAGTGAATTTGTGTTTCTCATGATCTTAAAAACCTTCTGAGCTAAATGCTTCAATTTAGATTTAAAGAAAAATATAAACTGCACCTATGTACAGACTTCAATATAAATATGCTATAAAAAAATAAGAGCAATATTTGGCCATTATATAATTCCATTTTTTTTACTTTTTTGTACAAACTTCAAAATAGAAATGGAAATGTAATAGAATTATAACAATATTCTTAGCCTTACTACAAAATATTATACTTTTACCTTTTTTATGACCTAATTAATATTTTAAAATGTGGAAAATAATAACAATAAACAATAACCAGGTGTGTCCAAACTGACAGTCTATTTATACATGCCGTTTCATATAATCATTTTTTTAAATTTCATTAGTTGATTCCTTTAATTTAGCCATACTTAAAGCAACAAGTGATCAACAACTAGCAGTTCAAATACAAACCAGAATGTCAAGGACACAGATTGGAGTGATCATTCATACAAAACCAGTCATGTAGCTTAATATGATTGGCCTGGCCTTTGATGACTTGTCGCCGTTTCATATAATCATTTTTTTAAATTTCATTAGTTGATTCCTTTAATTTAGCCATACTTAAAGCAACAAGTGATCAACAACTAGCAGTTCAAATACAAACCAGAATGTCAAGGACACAGATTGGCGTGATCATTCATACAAAACCACAGTCATGTAGCTTAATATGATTGGCCTGGCCTTTGATGACTTGTCAAGTCATGTGACAGCATCACAAGAGGTACAGCACTACACAGATAAGGCCACAAATAAAAACAACTCAAACAGATATGTGATGTACAATTACAAAAGCTAGAACAGTATATTACCTGAAATGGATTATGGTCATCAGCTGCATCAGCAAAAGTGGTGTATTTTGACATTTTGGTACTGGTTTGGCAGATTAGATCTCGCCAAGATGTAAAAAGAGGTTAAACTCAACCGCGATGAACAGGTAAACACCAGAACAGTGTTGTGTAGCGGGCAGTTACAGGCAGAAGTCAATCCAGTTTAGTAAATACCAGATTGTAATAAGTCAATTTAAAACAAACAATTCACACCGCGACCAGTTAACACTAACTAGCTAACCAACCAACATTACAACGACACGTCAGGTATCCGTGTCAAGTCAATAGCAAGTTCTGTCCTAATATTACAGTGGTTTGTGGTCTTCTTCTTTGGTTTTTTAAATTATGTATTTATTTTCCTTTGTTAGATCCGACGAGCGACACGATTTTGTTTCAGTTGACAGCGCTGTTGTGTAGCGCTAGTGTACAGGAAATGTGTTCATATCACATGACAAGGGTGTTGCCAGGTTGCGCAATAAAAACAAATAATTGAATTTAAAAACAAATTTGAACAGGCCATTCTGTTTTTCTTTTCGGATGAGTAAACAGCAAAATAACGTATTTTTGAAAATCAATCCCATTTACAAAAATATAATTAAAATAGTTCACATTACAACTAGAAATAAACTAGTCGTTAACTTGTAAGCGAATAACAGAGACCTATAATTACTTATATTTAGTGGACATGGCAACACAGCAGAACTGAAGCTTTGAGGAAAAAGCTGCGCCACATGACGAGGAAGAGCCAATGAGAAAGCGCTATTTTATCACATGATGAGGGAGAATTGTTGTGAAAAAGCGCATATCTGAGGAGAAAAGCAAGGGGGTGTTTCTCCTAAAAAACCAAAATAGTTGTATTTCAGTGTATTATATTATTTCAACAACAGCATGGCCTATCATTTCTAAAATCTATCTATCTATCTATCTATCTATCACCCTGTCTGTCTGTCTGTCTGTCTGTCTGTACATCCATCCATCCGGTACGATTTAATATTTAATCTCATGCTGTTCCTGTTCCTCATTCAACCACTAGACGTCACTGTTGCCTCGAGGCAGCAACGTAATTTCCCTCTGTAAAATATAGGTAGGACCACAGGGGCAAGTTGTCACACGGGGAAGATGGCTGAAGGCTTGCAATTCTCTAGTCATGTGAGTTCATGGGTGACAGGAGGGCAGAAAGTCAGTCATATCATATGATACCTCACAACACACAAATATACCACTACGCCACCAACCAACGCACACACAATCACCCTTCTTCGTGCTCTTTCATAAAACTCATTTACTTTGATTTACAAATTCACTTTATGTCACTGAAAGTTTGACCTCACTGACTGCAGGTGTTGAAGTTGCTTTCTCTGATCATTTCTGCAGCTGCTGCTAGGATACAAAGTGTTCCACAAACAATTCATTCAGCACTTTGACTTCAGTCTTGACCAGATGTGGATGAAATTCACACATATTGAATGGAAACCAAGAAACTAGACACTCCACCAATTGACTTTGAAACAGCATGGCTCCTGGATCGCATTATTTGTATGCTCTGATCTTGGTGTGCAAACTTCCAGTGAAGTTCAAATGCAATACATTAATCAGTGAGCATGACAGAGCGATGGTAAACAGGAATGGGACCGTAAATGAATCATTCATAGAGAAACAATATGTTCTTTATCTGTGAGTTCAGAGGAAGGTTATGCTGAAGTGACAAAGATTAGTCACTCTTAATTCCCTAAACCATCTTTCCTTTGAAACCTCTTTTTCTCGTCTCTAAGTGGGTGTGTCCGTGCTTCCTTTTGCTTTCCTTTGAAACCGCAACATTCCTCAGCCAATCAAGCCATGCATGGCCCCATGACATCACCGCCTGTGGAATGAGCTGACATGAAGCCTATGCTGGTGAGTTGCCAAGGCAACCAGCACAATAGGCTTAAACCGCACAAGGCCAGAGTTAAATACATGGTGAAGACTTGATGACCTTGTTCTAGAGTGCTTGTAATATTAATCTTGTTAACGAGGTGTGCAGTAAACACACCAGGCATCGCAGCAGATGTGAAACCGTGTCTCAAAGCATTTTGGCATTCGCTTGGAATTGAAAAGTGAGTCAAGAAGCCCAGACAGACAGATGGAACAAATAGAATGAATGCTGTGCAAATGTGCATTTTCTGAAAAAAACGTTAGCAACAACTTGCCGCCACAGTGAAAGGTGCTGAGGGTGGTTGCTAAGGTGTTGCTAGGTGGTTGTGAGGGTGTTCTGGGTGGTTGCTACTAGGGCATTGCTAGGTGGTTACTGGGATTTCTGCATGGAAAGTAAGAAAATTGTTATTGGGTTTCTGAGGGGCTTTTAGGACTTTCTGGGTTGTTGCTAGGCCTGAGCTAGATGATTGTTAGATGGTTCTAGGTGGTTGCGAGGTCACTGATATAGGGTTATAGATGGTCGCTATGCCATTTGCAAGGTAGTTGTTAGGGTTTTTTAAATGGGATTGCAAGCTGGTTGTTATTCTGGATGGTTGCTAGGACATTGCAAGGCGGTTACAGTGGATTTCTGCGTGGTTGCTAAGGGGATTGATATGGGTTTTCTGAAGGGTCGCTAGGGAATTGCTAGGTGGTTTCTAGGAATTGCTAGGATGTTCTGTTTCTAGGTGTAGGCTAAGTGGTTGTTAGGATAGTTTGGGTGGTTACTAGGCCATTGCTAGATAATTGTTAGGAGGAGCATTCCAATTGACATCCCTAAGCACGGGATATCCATTGAAGTGGACTTAGCTGACAATAATTAGTCATTTGGAAAGCCCTGGAATGTTTTCAGAGAAAAGTTATGATGGGGTCACGCAGATAATGATATAACAAAAAATAAATATTGTAATTTATTTTACTTTAAAATTTAAATACATATAAAATACATAAACAATTATGTATCTAATAAATATAGTCAAAATGTATGTTAGACAGTTAGCAGATTGTAGTGGTCATCTCGAGTGCTTTCTTTCCCACACGCAGCCTCATAGTTAAGTCACCTGAGGTAAATAAAGTAAAATTAAAAATGACAGAGCCTCAGTTGTTTCTCGATGGTTTTACTTAGTTTCACCTATTCATACAATACATTATGAAAATGTAACATTCATCGTCATTACCATTCATAAATACTCTAGTTTGTATAATAATAACAACATTTAATAATAACCCCTCATTACAGAGCCAATAACAGTTGGGTGATTTTCCCTGTCTGCTTCCTGTGAAGCGATGTATCCCTTATTCCCTATGCCGCAGTGCCCTTCGAACTGAACAGGTCCGATTTCCTTCAGATTGGAATCTTACTTAAAGGGTTAGTTCAACCAAAAATGAAAATTCTGGGATTAATTACGCACTCTCATGTCATTCAAAACTCGTAAGACCTTCGTTCATCTTCGGAACACAAATTAAGATATTTTTGATGAAATCCGAAAGCTTTCTGACCCTCCATAGACAGCAAAGCAACTGACACGTTTAAGGCCCAGAAACATAGTAAGGACATCGTTAAAATAGTCCATGTGACATCTGTGGTTCAACCATTATTTTATGAAGCTACGAGATTACACCATGCATGCGTGAGCATTCCTCTGCTTGTAAACAAGGCGCAGTGCATACGTCGTGGTACTCTTGATAATGATGGAGGACTCTCCCCGGAGAGGATAAATCATTGAATAAAGTCGTTATTTTTGTTTTCTTTGCGCACAAATAGTATTCTCGTAATTTCATAACATTACGGTTGAACCACTGTCACACAGACTATTTTAACAATGTCCTTACTACCTTTCTGGGCCTTGAATGTGTCAGTTGCTTTGCTGTCTATGCAGGGTCAGAAAACTCTTAGATTTTATCAAAAATATCTTACTTTGCATTCCGAAGATGATCGAAGGTCTTACAGGTTTGGAATGACATGAGGGTGAGTAATTAATAACAGAAATTTTCATTGTTGGGGTGAACTAACCCTTTAAGATGGCGGAATACCATGTGAAATCCACTTTGCAGTCCACTTACGGTTGAATGGAACGCATCTAGGGTGTTCTGGGTGGTTGCTGGGGCATTGCTATAGATCAGCAGTGGCGAACTCCGGTCCTGGAGAGCCGCAGCCCTAATTAAAACTCACCTGCCTATAGCTTTCTAGTAACCCTTCAGACCTTGATTAGCTTGTACAGGTGTGTTTGATTAGGGTTGAAGCAAAACTCTGCAGGGCTGCGGCTCTCCAGGACTGACGTTCGCCACCCCTGCTATAGATCATTATTAGGGTGATGAGTGATTGCAAGGGGGTTCTCAGTAGTTGCTCTTAGAATTGTAGATGGTTGTTGGGGGTTATAGATAGGTGCTAGTGTATTGAAAGGTGTATGTTAGGTGATTTATAGATGGTTGCTAGGGCATTGCAAAGTGGTTGTTATGGTGTTCTGGGTGGTTTCTATGCATTGCTAGGAGTTTACTGGAGGATTCATTATGAAGATTCTGAAGGGGTGCCTGGGCATTTTTAGATGGTTTTTGGGGGTTATGGATTGTTGCTAGGGCATTGCAAGGTAGTTGTTATGACAATAGCAATGGCAAGACTGGGCGGTTTAGGGGGCAGTCGTGGCCTAATGGTAAGAGAGTTGGACTTGTAACCCAAAGGTTGCGGGTGCGAGTCTCTGTACCGACCGGAATTGTAGGTGGGGGGAGTGAATGAACAGTGCTCTGTTCCACCCTCAGTACCCACAACTGAGCAAGGCACCGAACCCCCAGTTGCCACAGCAAAAAATGGCTGCCCACTGCTCTGGGTGTGTGTTCACTACTTGCTGCTGTGTGTGTGCAAATAGTTGCCAGGTCATTGCTAGGTGTTTGCTGGGGGTTTCTTGGTTGTTGCTAACCCTATGCTAGGTTGTTACAGAGTTCTGGGTGGCTGCTAGGTGGTTGTTAGGGTGTTCTTGGTGGTTGCTAAGGCATTGCCAGGTGGTTTTTAGAGTGCTCTGAGTGGTTGTTGTGGGTGGTTGCAATGATTCTTGCAGTGATTCTTGCTTCAGCAAGCACCACAACAATACAGTCACTGCCTCTGATGTTAAACAGAGGTTATGGATTTTTTCAACCTCTTCCAGGAAATGTGTGAACTTAACGGCAACCTCTGTACATTGCAGCACACATACACTTTTAAGACATCATGGGTTATGTAAGCTTAAAACTCTTTACAGGACCATTGAGAATTGTAGAACACACATGCGCAACACAGGAGACTGGAATTATGTGCAAACTTGAATAAGTCCACTGTGAGCTCTGTTGCCTGGAAAATTCATCATCGGCAGCAGACTGAAAAACACAGCAGTCTCTGAACTCTGCTACATAGTAAAAAAGAAAGATACGGAGGGCAGAAGAAAGAGTTTGAACTTCATTTTGCTTTTCATTAGCAGCTTTTTGCATCATTTACTCGTACATATTATTTAATTAAACTTTCAGAAGCATTTGCCCTAGATTTAGAATAAAGCAACAGTTTGGATCATGAATCTGGCTGCAGAAAGACAAAAAGAAAGGGAAATGACAGCCGTCCTCTCTGACCTCATGCAGTAACTAGCTACAGATGGGAGAAAGAGCAGAGGGAATATAACCTTAAAAATATGAAATGATTTTTCTTTTCTAACGTTTGCTCACTCTTTCCGTACCTCTCCCGCATTCCCCCATTACTCCTTGCCAGGAAATAATTCAACAATTGATGTACACTCATGAAATACAAATTTATAGTGTTCAAAACTGTAAGTGGTTGGATCAGGAGACAGAAAGCAAGAACAGACACAAAGAGCACTTTGAAGAAAAGGAATGAGGCAGAAAATAAGTGTAAAAGTGCAACCAAGGCTAGTGTCAAAGAGATTTCTATATCCAGGCAAGAAAATAACTATTATCATGAATTAGTCATGAGATTTTTGGGGGGTTTATAAGTAGAAAGGTTTATCGCCAAAACATTTTTGATTAATAAGCCACATTGTGGCATAAACATAAAACAGAAACATAAAATGCACAAACGACAATAATAAATACACTTTTCAGCCAATGCACCAAAAAGAACAATGCAAACTCACTATAATCCTTATACAAGTACCGTCTCTGACCCTTCAAACATCTCTCCTTCTCTGCCTTCTCTGCCACACAAACTTAGCCACTCTGCACTCTGCACAAACTTAGCCATGTATGCACAAACATACAAAAAGTGGAAGGAACAGGCTATTTGTTCAATGATAAACTAGAATTTTAGCACATTGTGGACACGGTTGAGATGGAATGGAATAGAATGAACTGAAATCTTAGGATCCTTCAGTCTCGTTCATACACACGGGTGCAGACGACTCTCCGGCTCTCATGGTCTGGAAGATAAACATCAGAGATGTTAAGAAACCACCAACTAACTGCTTAAACCATTTAAGATCCTTGTCCAATGGGCTTAAACATATCAACAGATGTTATATATTCACATATCTGACCAGATCTTGTTCTCTGAATTCAAAGAATGCTCTTTTCAATTTCCAACCATGCAACACTGACTTACCTAAATGAAAGTTACAAAATATCTATTAGGAACAAAAAGCACAGACATTGAGCTACCTGTTTACTTTAAGTGGCCTAAATGGGAGCAGTGTGACTTCTATAATAATGTGAACTATATGGTGAGGAATGAACAACAATCTATTATTGTAAGGTGTTGAGCTTTTAAGATGCTCATTAGAGTAGGCTAGAAGTAGTCTATTTTATATGTGACCCTGGACCACAAAACCAGTCTTAAGTCGCTGGGTATATTTGTAGCAATAGCCAAAAATACATTGTATGGGTCAAAATTATTGATTTTTCTTTTATGCCAAAAATCATTAGGATATTAAGTAAAGATCATGTTCCATTAAGATATTTTGTAAATTTCCTACTGTAAATATATCAAAACCTAATTTTTGATTAGTAATATGCATGGCTAAGAACTTCATTTGGACAACTTTAAAGGCGATTTTCTCAATATTTTGATTTTTTTGTACCCTCAGATTCCAGATTTTCAAATAGTTGTATCCCGGCCAAATATTGTCCTGTCCTAACAAACCATACATCAATGGAAAGCTTATTTATTCAGCTTTCAGATGATGTATAAATCTCAGTTTCGAAAAATTGACCCTTATGACTGGTTTTGTGGTCCAGGGTCACATATGCTAGTGGCATAATTCAGTTAAAAATATTAACATTATTTTTCAAATAAGTGGTGCACTTACGAGAATCATCTGGCCATCATTGGTCAGTTCACGTGTCCATGATGTCTCAGGCCCCTCCCCCTTCTGCAGCGTCTGCTCACAAGTGATTTTACGGTCGGTCTCCCATTTTGGAAAACTCTGGCGAGAAATTGTTAGAAACAGTTAGAAAAGAGCTAAAAGCAGAGATATTAATTTTAAATGTCTTTATAGAGTCTCAAAGTTTGTTGAAAACATACATCATGTTTGTGTGTATAGATAAAAGTGAACTTTTACCATCACATAGTGGTGTTTAGTTTTAGAAAATATAAATAATAATACATTGAAGACATTGATATTTTCTAATGGTAAATCTTATGCAATATGCTAAAGTGTAGCAGTTAACAGAGAGAAAAATATGATGTGCTGAGATGCATGGATGGGTGGCATTACTGTGCAAAGGCGTCCATCCACCGTAGCCTCGTTGAAGGACTCGCCCACCGTGAAGGACACATGAGTGGTCCGCACACTAGTGGAGGTCTGAATGGAGAGACTTTCCCCCTGCTGTGTAATCTCAACAGATGGTTTGGAAGCTGCTGCAACTGCAATCTTCCTCAGAAAGACATTTACGCCTGTAGAACACACACACACAAATGTGATAAGAAATTAAAAGGCCATTTATCATTATCAGAAATCAAAGCCATTTTTCCTACGGCCAATTTCCTGTCCTTAACAAGTGTGTCCAATCTGCACTGGAATGTTTTACTATCTAAATAGCGGTCACATATTTAAGCAATCAAATCAGGTACCACAGTCTTAATGTTTACACCAAGGAAATCTATACCTTTTAAATACTGAGTCAAGACAGTGGATTCATTCTCATCTTTATTTAATTTAGGGGCAACTGTGTACTTGGTCTAAGTGAACTCCCCCTTGAGTGAATAATTGGGGTCGAGGGACGGTGTGTCTACAGAGCCAAATGGCTGACCGAGGGGCCCTGTATCAGGTTTTGTGCGCCTAATCACAATCCCATGAGGAAGTGAAGCAGAACATTTTTTTCATGCAGCTTGTGCTCATGGTCAAAGCGAGTCTCAGTTTGACCTGAACAAAATATATTTTTTATAAATAAATAAATGACATTGACATGCACTCATGCAAGGGTTTCTTTTGGTTTATAGTTTTCTTGTCGGATGATATCAAAATGGCTAATTTTATAACAAAATAGCATTGTTGCTTATTTTTAAAGGCGTAATAAAATATGTATATTAAATTAATTATGCAAACAGTTCCTTTTTCGGGCTTTTAATTAGACTTTTTTTTTTTTTTTACAATCTAAAGAAAGTTACACTACCTTTAAATTTTTTAAACATCACAAAATATATATATAAAAAACTGATTATAATTAAAAATATATAAACTAATACGAATACAAAGTTCACATTTAAAAACTAGAGATTTTGTTTTAATTATCTTAGATATAACTTTTATAACAACAACGAATCTTGAAAACTCACCGAGAGCTTTTAGAAGTTCCTCGAAATTTTCGGAACTTTTCATTTTCTAGGATCCAGCAAAGTCAGCAAACGTTCGCTCCGTGTTCGCCTCCATGTTTCTGCGTGTCTTTGCTTTCAGGCAGTTGTTCTGGACCGC
>NW_015542410.1:1349160-1360060 GCF_001515605.1 Sinocyclocheilus anshuiensis | reverse complement strand
TCTTCTCCTCTCATCCGCCGGCGTTCAGCAGCCTCTCTCTCTCTCTCTCTCTCTCTCTCTCTCTCTCTCTCTCTCTCTCTCTCTCTCTCTCTCTCTCTCTCTCTCTCTCTCTCTCTCTCTCTCTCTCTCTCTCTCTCTCTCTCTCTCTCTCTCTCTCTCTCTCTCTCTCTCTCTCTCTCTCTCTCTCTCTCAGCCTCTCTCTCTCTCTCTCTCTCTCTCTCTCTCTCTCTCTCTCTCTCGCTCTCTCTCTCAGGTCAGTCTGTGAATGTGCGCCGCTGAGTTCTCGACCAATCCGCAGCGTTTGCGCCTGTGCCGCGTCTCATTGGGCGGCCGCTACTCGCGCACCATGTGCTTCCAGTAAAGATTCAGAAAGACCCCTATTTGCCCCACCATTTGGCTTGAGCGATCGGGTCTTATACTGTTAATTCCTTTAGTTGCATCCTAATGTGTGATTTGTCATTTAGCAGGCGCTTTTATCCAAAGCAACTTGCAGCATGATTTTTACAAGTCCACTTACTCCAGACTCCTTGTTCATGGATCAAGCATCAATCACCTCCAGGGATTCTCATTTTGGACTTCAGCTGTTACTTTTAGTTACATTTAGTTGTCATCTGAATCTGAAAGTTTGTCAAACAAGGAGCTTTTGTTTAAAAACTGAAATTGTGTAAAATACATGGAAACCCCCATATTATTCAGATCCCTTTCTCTCATACAAACATGCCAACAAAGACATCTCATGCTGAGCTTTGTTAGTATTCAGACCACAAGAGTCAGCCATTGTCAGTCAATCATATCACAGCTTCAAATCTCGGCTCTCTTCTGTCTCTTGTTGAGAGCTGCTAGACTGATCTGTGTCTGTGTCCTAACAAGACTCTGGTTTTGATTTTGCATTTAGACCTCCTCTGAAGTTTTGAGGGACTTTATGTTTCAAATAAATTTAAACCAACCACTATTTGTTGAGACCATAACGATATATATTTTTTAAAATTATGTAGTAAAATCATATTTATAATAGTAAAATATAGTAAAACAATATAGAAAGTAAAATAAATTAATCAAGTAAAATATAAAATATCTTAATGTAAAATAAACTTAAAATATTTATGACATAAGGATATCTAAAAATGTGCCCTTTTCTACAAAAGTTACAAAAGTTTGTACAGCTGAAATAGCATCTGATTCTATATCAGGTACATCGTAAAATTAATGTTATAAAGTTCTGTTGATCTGGAATAAAGAGCTTCATCTTAAAATTCTTTACAGCAGAAGACAACACTGTATTTTTGCCTATTTTGCACAGAAATACCAGAAGAAATTTTCAGACCCTGATTTCTGATTATTTCTTTTTATTTAGGTATGTATGTATTTATTTATTTATTTGCTTATTCACATGAATTTTGCCACCAGCTATGACCTTAATAAATGATGAAGCATCATTATTAGATTTCTTTAATCAGTTCCATTCATTCTCTCCAAACCCACCCATTCACTCTCTCTTTCTCTCACTTTGCTCTAATCTGCTTCACTTCATTTCATTTTTGTTCCTTTTGTGCACGTCTCCACATTCCTCATACAAATGGCGTGAAAGAAGCAGCGAGGAGACAAGAAGCAAATGCACTGTTTGAGTGGCCAAAAGGGAGCCAGGGAGGAGAGAAAGAATGAGGCAGTGTAAACTGAAACCACATCCTCTTCTCCAAATGCTCGGAGGTAATTACCAGCCGATTCCTGAGTTGCTCTCCACCCGTCCCTTTTCTCTCCCTTTACCCCCTGATCCCACCCCTCCTACCAAGAACATTTCAACAAGTCTGGATAAGAAATGATATCCCTGGAAATGGAAAAGAGGAAAAGTGGAGGGGGAAGACAAGTGAGAGAGAGAGAGAAAGAAACTGTATATTTTCAGTCAGAATGGAGACAGTGGCAAAAGTTCAAGCTGTTTTCTTGCTCTCACTTTGAATGCTTCCCCTAAAAGCACGCCAGCAAGTCTTTCTTTGAAGTGGTCGAGTCAATAAAGCTACTTGAATTTGAATTAGAAAACAATCCTGATCCCACACTCACCTACTACTGACCCCATTATCCGGACCGGGAGACGATGAGGAATCCATGTATGAAAGAGAAAGACAGCGGAAGGAGGGGGAATATTTCTACATAAAAAGTAAATTGTTTGGAGACTAAGTGAGCACTTTCATGTCACAAAAACATAATAGAAGTTCAGTGGGCCTAATGAATATAGAGCAGGCTTAGTTAAAGGGTTAGTTCACCCAAAAATGGGCCAACTTGATATTAGTTTTGATATTTTTAACCATCTTTCGAAATTTTATCATTACACTTCCTGTACCTCTGAAAAACCGAATTACACTTATACAATAATACTCTCTGGGAAGCATTTTTGTTGATACGTGTTTCTTAATAAAATGCTGTTATTCATTTTAAAAGTTAGATGTACATATAACATAAAATGCAGTATTTTAAAGGGATAGTTCACCCCAAAATGAAAATTCTGTCATTAATTACTCACCCTCATGTCGTTCCAAACCCGTAAGACCGCAACTGCAATGTTCCCAGTCCCATGTAGTCCATGTGAGATCAGTGGCTCAACTTCAATTTTGCCAAGCTATGAGAATACTTTTTTTGTGCAAAGAAAACAAAAATAACATAATTTATTCAACAATTATTCCCCCTGAGTTACCCTCTTCTGCCATTTTGGAGAGTACCACGACGCATGTGTGCGCTTTCCCCAGAACGTAATCAATGTAATCAGCGTTGTTTACGTTAAGGAGAAAACGCGCGCATGCGTCGTGGTATTCTCCAAAATGGCAGAAGAGGGTAACTTGGGGAGAATAATTGTTTAATAAATTGTTATTTTTGTTTTCTTTGCACACAAAACGTATTGTCGTAGCTTCGCAAAATTTAAGTTATGGACTACGTTTCTGGGACTGAGAACATTGCAGTTGCGATGCTGTCCATGCAGGGTCACAGAGCTATCAGATTTCATCAAAAATATCTTAATTTGTGTTCCGAAGATGAACGAAGGTTTTGAGGGTTTGGAACGAGATGAGGGTACGTAATTAATGACAGAATTTATATTTTGGGGTGAACTATCCCTTTAAAATACTGCATGTAAAGTTATATGTATGTCTAACTTTTAAAATGAAAAACAGCATTTTATTAAGAAACACACACATGTGTATCTTAAAGGGGTCATATGACGTTGCTAAAAAGAACATTATTTTGTGTATTTGGTGTAATGCAATGTGTTTATGCGGTTTAAGGTTCAAAAAACACATTATTTTCCACATAATGTACATTATTGTTTCTCCTCTATGCCCCGCTGTTCTGAAACGTGTCAATTTTTACAAAGCTCATCGTTCTAAAAAGCAAGGTGTGCTCCGATTGGCCAGCAATCCAGTGCGTTGTGATTGGCCGAATTCCTCAAGCGTGTAACAGAAATGTTACGCCCCTACCATACTGTGATGCCATGTCCCGGCACGACGACATTATAAACGAGGCATTTGTTGCATCCAGTGTGGATTTGAGACATTAGTCTTCTTTATGCACCAAGAGCTTGTAACACTCCAAAGAGAAAGGAAAAATTTAAATCGCATCATATGACCCCTTTCATTTCTTGTCTAATCAACAAAAATGCTTCCCAGAGAGTATTATTGTAACATGTAGTAATAAGGTTTGTCAGAGGTACGGAAATTTCAAAAGATGGTTAAAAATATCAAAACTAATAGCAAGTTGGCCCCACATATAATAACTCCTAATCTCACATAGAGTAGTCGCTAATTGTAGCTCTTTATTTTCATTCTGTTAGGTTCCTCAATGTCTTGTTTGTAAATAAAGCTAAAATCAATAAAATCTATCAATCTAATTTACCTGAATTGGCCTAATTCCTCTCAGGTGACTGAGCCGTTGAAATACACAGTACATGTCGTCCAAGAAGCTCAACCGTTCATTTTTAAAGTCTATTTGGCGCCACCTAGAGTTCGCGCGCTTACTTCCAGGAACTGTCTGCGCAACAGAGCGCATTTCCAGCCGTGCACCATTGACGGTAACACGGACGAAACATGGCGAACCACCTTCGCTTCGTCGCTCGCTCTGTCATGGTCCAGAACGGCAATGTCGATGCGGCATATGGCGCTCTGAGCAGGTACTTATGAGATGTCTGGAGACTTTGATATATGTATATGAAATGTTGTTATAAATCCTTTAGTTTAGCGCTAATAATAACTGATGTGACCATATCATAACACGACACATGTGTTGTGGACCTGCCGCTAATGTTCTGTTCTCAGTAACGTTAGGTCATTTAGTTTATACATTTGAATTATGTTTGCATTGCGGTACTGTGCAGGCCAGGGGTTTTTAAACTTGCAAACCCAGTGACCCCTGACTCAAGACTCCGTATCAAACTGGTTTTTCATGTTAGCACGTAATAACTTGAACAAAGAACATTAGTATATTATATAATGATTAACAGGTCATTAGATATAAGGTAAATTATTTTAATTGACTATAAAGTGTATAAATCTCACATGGCCCTCGCATTTACATCCTAAGGTATTTGTTGACCAATGTTGCCTGTAGTGTCATTTTAGTATTGTGTCCTTGTACAGTTTTTATTCATATTTTTAAATAACCCTTTTATATTTTAGTTTAAATTTTTAGTTTAGAAATCGTATTATTTTGAAGACGTGCCTTTGTCATGTTTATTAGATAGATATAGATATAAAATGTGTATTTCAGTTTTATTGTAAGCTCATCTTTCTTTTTTAGTTAGTAATTTTACCACTTCAATTTAAACTGAATTCAGATAGTTGCCAAGGAAACATTTACATCTAATATTTATGTTTTATTTCCGCTTTATTCTGTTGTAGTTAACAATAAAAACCCTGGTTGCCTGAACTCTTATATTGTTTGAAAAAAATCACACTGACAAGTCTGAAAGTCTATAATAATTTAAATCTTAGTGTGCTTTATTAGCATGAAAATGTATTTGTATTGCCAAACATTTTGCAGCATAATATGAGCTCTGATGAGAAATTATGCAATGTCAAATAATAGTGCAAATAAACAAGTAATATTAACATATTAAATGAAATAACAATAATTCACAAATAAAGCAAAACAAAATGACAAAGTAACAGTCCTAAGTAAATTAAATAAAGTAATACTATCTATATATATATATGTATATATATATATATAAATATTTTTTTGTGTTATTGCAGAAGTTTCTATAGAGGGTGCAGTTGAGTTGTAGTCTTGCAATATGGGCTTGAACATATGATCAAAACTCTTACCTTGCATTGGTTTTGCAACACTTTAGCTTGGATTTGGTTTGCAAGGTTGCCTTGTTTTTACCATATAACTCAATATTAGAGTATGATATTTCATGTTTATAGATATTGTAGTTGTTACATGCTCTTTCTCTCTCTTTTTCTCTGCAGAGTGCTGTCCACTGATGGAATAATTGAATCTGTGAAGCGTAGAAGATACTACGAGAAACCCTGTCGTAAGCGAGAGAGAAAGAGCTATGAGAACTGTAAGAGAATCTACAATACTGAGATGGCCAGAAAGATATCTTTTGTATCAAAGACACAAAGACCAGATCCATGGCTGGGATGTTAAGATTACATAAACTGACTGTTCGTGTCGACCAACACATGAGTCAAGCACCGTGATCTGCCTCAGAAGATGAAGATCCACAGGAAAATTTTACACGTTCACCATTAAAAAGTCATTGCAGGACTGTGTTGTGGATTCTGGATGTTGTGATATTGCTGACTTAACATGTTGACTAACTGTTGTATGTTGTTAATAATAAAAAGCTGTAAAATCATCATAAGAACTTTTAATTTCATTTACAACAACATTATTTACAATAGATGCTTTGCCAATAAATATGAATTTGTGTTTTATCAGATGTAGAAAGTTTGTTGTCCCTGAACGTTTGAATGCTGATAGGAGCTAAAACGTGCACACTGAGCAATGTTTAAAGTAGAAAACAAATTCAAACAAAGGGTGAGCATGCAAAGCAGGCATGAAGTGGGAACAGATTAAACATAGTCACATATTAATCTTATCTTTTCTCCATGCTAACATTTTGAAAATAGAAAAGTGGAGTACCTTATTTGGTGAAATGTGAGACTGAACAGTATCGCTATTTGCTAAATAAGATATATTGCCTGGTATAACCAGAAATTTGAAAAAGGAGGCTAAACCAGACTTCATGAAAAAAAAAAAGGATATATACTATGTGTCCTATGAGTGACAGTTCCTTGAGCAAACAACAGAGGCTCTAGATGAATGCAGAAGTTCTCTGACTGGTTACACACTAACAGGGTGGAAGTCTTTTTAAATATGAATGGTTAAAACATCACAATGAGTCCAAACCTTTAGTGTAGTCTTTATAAGCTGCATATTTTTCCACCAGCGGATATAAACGAGTATAGAAAACTCTGAAATTGCTAGGAATAATGTCGATTTTAGCCAGCTAAAATACTAAAATATGAGTCCTCTATCCATGATATTGCTTTCTCTATAGTGAAAAATTTGTCTCATCTTATCCAGGAGAGAAATATGCACTGATCAAGCACCATTTACAATTGAAAAACTGTGCTGATGGATTTTTGTGAAGAGAAAAGCTGCATGATTGTGAGAAACAAATCCATCATTAAGACATTTTAACTTCAAACAAGTCCTCATAATATTGCTTTCTCCAGGGGGGAAAAAATCATCTTGTCTGAATCAGGAGAGGAATATGCACAGATCAGGCACCGTTTACGAGCAAAAACAGTTCTATACAAATATGTGGGTGCATGGATTTTGATGTGAGAGGACAACAGGGGATGGACTTTTCCACTGGAGGAAGTGTATAGACTCGTACTTTGGCCAGAAGTGACGGTTTAAAGTTAAAATGCCTTGAAGATGGATTTATTTCTTACAAACACACAGCTTTTTACTTCAAAAGATGTTATTTGATGGACTGAAGTCGTGTGAATTACTTGTGGATTATTGTGATGCTTTTATCAGCCGTTTAGACTCTCATTCTGACGGCACCCATTCACTGTAGAGGATTTATTGGTGAACAAGTGATGTAATGCTAAATTTATCCAGATCTGTTCCGATGAAGAAATCGGAAAATCATCTACATCCTGACCTAAGTTGTCATTTTTGGGTGAAATATTTGTTTAAGATTAAGTTAATAGGTAAATTGCCTGTTCTGGAGTTTTTCAGTCTATGGAAATTTAGGCATGTTAAGCTGAATTGCGCAGTAATTGTTAACTGGAAGGAGCTTTGTAGTCTTCTTTCACTGAGTTCAAGGTCTCAGTGATATGTGTAACATGGGGGATGGCTCTCTCTCTCTCTCTCTCTCTCTCTCTCTCTCTCTCTCTCGGGTCATTAAGTTCGATGTATAGCTGTGGATGGGGCCTCAGCTCTAAGCAGCTGAAGTGGTTTGCTTTCCATGAAGTCATGTTTGCATTTTAGTCTAACCAGTGAAAATGTATGACGTGCCTCTTCTGCTCCTCCTTCAGTTGCTTTGGGGACATAAACAATGTTGTTCACAATTGTTATTTTTTCACTCCAAAGTCTTTTATTTAGAGTGGAAGTTTGAATTATTTCTTATTTTTAGACATAATTATTGTGCCCAAAGCTGTGTTTGTTTTATTGGTATAATTGTGCATGTTAAACTGTGCACAGAAAAAGATCCAAAAGCTGTATAGCAATGTGACATTCTGCCACAGATTCAACAATATTCTTGTATGTAAACTATGCAGGGGGATGGGCTGCTGGGTTAGTGAGTTCACACAGTATAGTTTTGA
This sequence comes from Sinocyclocheilus anshuiensis, assembly GCF_001515605.1. Taxonomy (NCBI): domain Eukaryota; kingdom Metazoa; phylum Chordata; class Actinopteri; order Cypriniformes; family Cyprinidae; genus Sinocyclocheilus; species Sinocyclocheilus anshuiensis. The sequence goes on along the minus strand of NW_015542410.1, from coordinate 1,352,234 downwards.
ATGGAAACTCTCCTTCATGCAAAAATACTGTTAAATACTGTGCAATAAAGAAAATATACATGTGTTAAAAGGAAAACCTTTATTTATTTAAAGTTGTTTATTACTATTATTTAAATGTGAAGTTATATACATACATACATATAGTCACATTTTCCTGGTTAAATAAATATCACATAAAAAAAGAGAACAAATACAATTTTACAATACAATTCTATTTTGTATTTTATTAATATTATTTTGTATTTTATTTAATATTTTTAATACTAATTATATATTTAATAGTGTTTTTATGCATTTTTATATTTATTCCTAAATATTAACTAAAGGCAGTAACAATTTGAACAATATTCGTGAACTAACATGAACTAACAATGAACAACTGTATTTGTATTAACTAATGTAAACAAAGATTAATACATACTGTAATAAATGTTCATTGTTTGTTCATGTTAGTTAACTCATTAAATGACACCTTATTGTAAAATGTTACCAAATTTTTTATTTGTGAACTGATGTTCAGCTGTTCTTTTTAATAGTTACCTTATTTTCGGGTCATCGTCATAAAAGCTCTGTAAACACTGCAACAGACATGAAGATATATCTTTCATTTCATCACGCTGAATGCTCAATAAAAACTGCCACAGTCATCACGTTTTCCGACCATTTCAAGTTTTATTTTGACGTGACACGGGGACTCCCCTCTGTAATATAATAAATGTGAAACAATATAATAAATGTGAAACAAAAACATTCAGAATATTAATTAAACCTGTAATATTACAATAACACTGGTCAATGTCATCAAAAAACTGTCTATGTTTGACTTGACTTGAAATGAGTTTGCCCCTGCTGCTGTGTACTGTGTCATATCAGCCTCCCACAGAGTCTGGGATTGTCCAGTCGATATCTTGTTGTCCTTGGTGTTAGCGCCAATACATGGTGATGCTCATGGTGTGAATGGGGGGCAAGCTGATCTCGAGAAAGTAGAGCATGGATAACGTGTGACCTATGTTGTGTACATTAACTGTTGACCTACAGGTGGGCAACAACAGGGCAACTGGAGGAAGTTGGTGTCGGTGACCTTCAATGGCTGACACTGTTTAAAGATTGACCAGGGGCCTGTTCTTCGTACGTCGCTTATTACATCTCAGATGATTTGAAAGATTCCAGATCTTCTAATCCAGTGTTTCTCAACTGGGGGTACGTGTACCCCTAGTGGTCCGTCACATAATTGCAGGGGGTCCGTAGAATCATTACAAAAATGTTTTTTTTTTTAAATTATTATAACCATGAACTGATATATACAGTACATGCATGTATATACATGCATGTTTTTTTATATATCTGTTCTAGATTCAATGTAAACACTATGCTTTGGCAATACATTGTAACAATTGTCATGCCAATAAAGCACAAATTGATTTCAATTTAATTGAGAGAGAGAGAGAGACAGGTGACAGCGTCAGCAGAACTAAGGTTGTGTAAATACCTGGGTCTGTCTTTCTTCAGGTCAACTCATATAATCATGAAAAAATCAGTTTGCCATCAGTTGTGAGAAGATGAAAGCGATATCTATGATTCAGTGTAAACACTATGCTTTGGCAATACATTGTAACAATTGTCATGCCATTAAAGCACAAACTGAATTAAATTTAATTGAGAGAGAGAGAGAGAGAAGCGATATCTGTGTCGTTGTATCCTTTCAGTATTTAAGGGGATTTCCCATGACTGTCGTCAGCGCTGTTCAGTACACTGAATCAATGGCATTGTTCTCTATGAAGTGAAATATCAGCTTCACTGTAACCCATGTGATGCGTTGATTGTTGATTGAGCCTTGTAAACTGGCACTCAAAGTAAATTAATGTCAACACCTTGTTTCATTCATGAATGAATCACCATTTTTAAGTGTATCCCTTCAATTAATGTTTTTTTAATGATGACTCCCTCGTAAAGTCAATCCATTGCCGCCACCTGCTGGTGTAACAATGCCTGACAGCCCAGCGCTGATACTGAAACATCACTATATAGTCAGTGGCATAAAATGGTCATAAAATGACAATAATATTGTTTCTCGCAATTATTTCTAGGGCAATATATCGCTAAATTTAAAAAAATAGTTAACAATGGCGGGGATCCATGAGGTTGGTTTGAGATATTATGGGGGTCCAGTACTCAAAAAAGTTTGAGAACCACTGTTCTAATCGTGATAGCTGATCTCTGGCTAATTTGGTTCTTCAAACGAATTTGCAGATTTGATTAAAATATCTGGATTAAGTTGTCTAAGATTACTGCGCGTTCTCGTGTTCCCCGAAAAGGGCAACAATGGGGGAAGGAGTCAGTTGACGGAACGGTCACTGGGATTGTCTTGCAAATCCTTGTTAAAACTGCAAGAAAGATTTGGAAGCATCAGCTACAATAGTTATAAAACAATAAATAAAACATGAATGTTAAAAAGATGCAATCTAATCCTTTTTACATGAAATAAGCTTGCTCCCGAGCAGGTTTAATCTTACGGACCCGTTGCTATGACAGCAACTCCGGGATGAGCTTCGAAGAACCAAATGATCCAAGATCAAGCCAAATCGTCAACAATCAAATCCAGCTAACTGAGTTAACAACGTACGAAGAACGGGCCCCAAGTGTATTTGAGAATGCAAACTTTTACAAAAAAAAAAAAGTGTGGATGCTGTCCAAGACACATTTTTTCCCTAAATGAAACGGATGTAGAAAACAGAATAAAAAATTAGGGTTAAAGGTTCTATTTACAGTCATTTTAGCATTTAATAGTATGGGAATAAATATTCTGTACAATCAAGCTGTAATTAAGATTTAAATTGGGTGCAGAATTCATCAACTATACTGCACTTACTTGAATGTTGTTGGATCATTATTAATTGATCTGCCCTGAAGGGCTCATATTTACTTTTGACAGTGTCCTTTTGATAATAATAACCATGAAACAAGCCAAAGTAAATGTACCATTATGGACAATATTGCCTGGTCATTTTGCTGACTACAGGGAGCAGACTCGTAAGCTCATTTGTTTTGAGTGAGACTGAGCCAATAGCACTTGT
>NW_015542410.1:1345829-1348948 GCF_001515605.1 Sinocyclocheilus anshuiensis | reverse complement strand
CCCATCAAATAGGAAAGGAAAGATTCATTTGATAGTAGTGATCATAAAATGTTAACAAGGGCAGTGTGTGGATTATCCAATGACTTTCAGGGAGGCAGTTTTTTTAAATAAATTTTCCAATTCATTTTAGTATTAGTTATTTTAGTAAATTAAATTAAACTAAATGAAAATGAGAAATAGCCTATTGCTGAAATTAAAGGCTACATTTACATTTGGTATATATTTGTAAAATTGTATTCCATTTACTGTTTATTTTGTTTCAAATGACATTATTATTATTTTGTTATTTTATTTTTTATGGTTTTAGTTTTAATTTTAATTGTAGTAACCCTGTGTGACACGTCTGGAATGGCTAGGGTAAACATCAGTATCATATTCTAAATATAATTTTATTTTAAGATGCACCAATTTTAGTACATTTATGACGCGTAAATTTATAATAAATTGATAAATCATGTCAGTAGGCTATTAAAGAGCAGCATACTGTTGCTGTGGTTACTTCTAAAACCATTTTTAAATAAATTTGAAGGTCATCTAAAATAAATCACTGAAAACAAATTTATTATGTTCCAAACAAATTGTCGGGTACAAACTCTTCCTAACGTGGAACAATAAGCACCATCTGTAAAATGTGCTCCAATTCGTAGTAGCTGCCTCTACGCACGAGTGCCACGTGCGAAGGTGGGGGGGGTGCAAATAGATGAATCCGACCAATCACGGCTCAGACGCTTAGGGATTTGATCTACTTTTCGTCCAATCAGCGACTCGATTCTCATCTGTCAGCCAATGGGAACGCAGTCTGCGTTGGCTTTTGTCCAGCACGTGTATCAATTCACATGTTGTCCCTCGCTGTAAAGTGACGTTAGAGGAGAAAGGAAGAGGATAGAAGTCCATAATTTTTTCTCAGGACAACAGTGCGTATGTCTGCACACGGGCTTATTAAGCAACAAAGTATATGAAACTACTTTTTCGCGTACGAGCAGCACGTCAGGTTGTGTCATTGGCGCTGGACACCAGGTTGTTGTGATACCGACCTAGAAACAAACCACCATTAAGGTAAGGGTAAGTTATGTTTTATATTTAAAATATTTCCGTTATACTTCAGAAATGCTTCACGTGTTGATCATTGCGCTTGATGTTTGTTTACGTCACGTGGAGCTGAATTATTCCTCTGTTTTGTCAGTCTGCTGTTAAATATCTGTGATGCCATAATTGATAAATTATATTTTTTATTAATTAATCATAATTTAATTAATCATAAAATTGATTTAAAAAGTAGGAAATTAAGTTTTTATTACAATCTAACGCTAGTGAATATGTGGAGTTCATCAGTATCGGTTTGTTTTTTCAGCTGTTGTATTTTCCAACATGAGGTCAATGTTTTTGATTATCACTTTTTAATTACTTTTCTTTTTTTTATGTAGAGAATATTCATTACTGTTTATTGGTTTAACAGCTGACATGATTACATTTATGGAGGATTATGCGTCACAGCCCACATGGACAAAGAGCTTAGTAAACACGACATAAATAATAGTGCTCTTTAAATGCTTAATATTTACATTTATTCATTTATCAGACGATTTTATCCAAAATGACTGTACGTCTTTCCCTTTTTTTTAACCAGTCTACCAAACAGTCCATCTGGTGAGAGTTAATTTGTCTTAATGGCACCGCCTAGCTGCTTATTTTTATGAGGCACATGCCCTTGAGAGGGTTTTCTTTAACTTGGTCAATTCTGAAATACTACACCGTGGCTGTGTCTCAAATCTAGCTGTCCATCCAAACAACATTATAGGCACGCTTATATATTCTATTACATTCATTTGCTTTTTCAAAACTCCTATTGGTAGTTGACTGTTTTCCCAGACAGCCCATATGTGGTTTTGTGACCCTTCACCTAGTGAAAGAAACTGTGTGTGCTGTTCTTCATGGGTAGAATGATTTTTGTAATTATGGTATCTCTGAGATCTCTATTTCAGCTTTGGAATGAACCCTGTGTTCCTTTGTCCATTTTTTTTAAATCCATGGCATGCTTTGCATTCCCAATTGTTTGTTAGGTGGTTGTGCGTCTCTTGTTTCTTGACTTAAAGAAAAGGGAAGTTTCTATACATATTTCTATCACATATTTCTCAACAATAAGGGGTTTTCTGCAAGTCCAGTCAAGCCAGTAGTTCAGCTATGTACATGTGCTGCTAACATATATAGGCCTATATGTTTGATAAACAATAAATAACGTAATAGAAAAAAAACCTAAATTATTAAAAATGATTAAAACAATTAAAAATGTTACATTGGCAACTAACTGAAATAAAATAAGTTTAATGTAAGTAAAATGAAGCTAAAACTGAAGTAAAAATAAATTAACAGCTAATAATAATAATGATTATTTATACATATATATATATATATATATATATATACGGTATATATTAGGGCTGTCAGTCGATTAACATTTTTAATCTAATTAATTACATGATGTTTCGATTAATCTAATTAATCACAAAATAAATGTTACTGTGACCCACAAAAGATTATATAAAGATATTTTGTGTTAAATGAGAAAGTATCAAGTAGACATTACAAATTGTAGCTTTCGAAATAAATATTTTATTTGATTCAACAAAATTTATTACGCAAACATTTTTAGGCTACAACGGCCTAACAAACTATGGAACATGAAAGAAGATAATTTGAGAAACTTCTCAGTATTTTTGTTAAAGGGGTCACACAAGCTCTTGGTGCATAAAGAAGATCTGTAAAGTTGCAAAGACTAAAGTCTCAAATCCAAAATCCGTGCTGGTCGCTGAGGAAATACATCAACTCCGCGCTGTGGATCGGCTTTCACCGTGGACGAAGTGGAGTCCAGCCTGGGGGTGTCACATGTGGTTGCCGCAAGCTCGCCAGTCGCTCCTTCGTCGAATCTGCCGGCCGCGCCGTTCCTCTAGCCCACCGTGTGTGACGCTTGTGAAAGCGAAACTACTTTGTTTGGCCTTCCAAAAGAGGACGATCACAAATGCAGACATGGTTTTATGTTTACGCGGCGTGATGCAACGCGTAAAAAGACAGTACAAGTCATTATAATCCGTAATTATGTCCCCACTGGATGCACCCAATGC